>NC_063163.1:98475691-98775691 GCF_023159225.1 Perognathus longimembris pacificus | reverse complement strand
TGGTTAACCCAGGCCACAGGCAGGTGGCCAATGAGGTTAAAATACTTACAGAGAAACTGCATAGTGATGTCAGGTCACACGGACGTGGCCAATGGAGTTGCAGGTGGCCAATGGAGTTACAGTCTGCCTCATAGTAACCAACCTATCATTTTAGTATAATTGGCACCTGAATATGTTGGGTCCCCACATGTTGCAGGTGGGGGTAAAGCTGCTCCTTCCTAAAAGGGCAAAGGTTGCTGGGCTGCTTTACTATTGCTAGCCCAAACAAGTACCATGGACTGACTTGACTGGGCTGGCTTACCTTGTGCTCCTTTGTCAGGCCAAGCTCTTAGGTGCCAGAGAAAACTTGGACCTAGTTTAAATGAAGTGATAACATTTATGTATAATGATAATGCTCAACAGAAACAGAGTGCTGAGCAAAGGACTGAGTGCAGAGAGATGTGGAATAAATTGGCACCGGTGGGCTCACTGTGTGCTGGCCAGTTTCAGCAGAGCAGGGAGAGCTCCCTTTACAGTCAAACAATTCAGATTTTTAAATTTCCCTGGTTATATTGTAGAGACTGAATAATATCTCTTTAAACTAGTTGCACTTATTCACATAAAACAAAAATACAAATGTCAGTATAATTGTATCTTTCTCAACATCCCCTAATGAGTGAAGCTTCAATAACATTGGGGGCTTCAACTCAGAGCTTTTGTGCTCTAGCCTAAACAGTCTACCTGTAGAGCCACAGCCCACTTTGGGTTTATTGGTGGTTAACTGGAGATGAGAGTCTCAGACTTTCCTGCCCAGGATGGCTTCAACCCTTGATGCTCAGATCTCAGCCCTCTGAGTAGCTAGAATTAAAGGTATGAGCTATGACACCCAGGACAATTCCTCTTTGGTCCCATGTACATCAAACAGGCTTTTAAGGTCTAGCCTGATGTTCATTTGAGTACTTCACTCTCTGTTCCACATGACGGATGAACCAGCAGGAGATGCAGGGGCCAGATTCAGTCCGGGATCATATGTCAGACTCAGGACTGAAGGGATCTATCTGGAGAACACCCCCAGAATTTGGGGGATCCTTTGCTGCTTCTTATACCTACATTCAGTCCATGTAAACTATCAGAGGTTTGTTTCATAAAGGGAATTGCAGGTATCCTTGAAAAGGTGCTTCAGAGACTCAATACTGGGTTGCACCCTGTATAAATTAGAAATGTATTTTTTTTAATGAGTGGGAAAAAACCCATTAGGTGGAGGTTGATATTTTCTTCTTTAAGGTGTGAGGAAAAAATTCCCCCTCCTCCCCCAAACAGAACAGAGTAACAAACCCACAGCTGGGAACAGGGCACAGGGATTTTGGTAGCCCTGTAGAGTGCAGCTTATTGCATTCATACCACTGTAAGCAAAGCCCCTGGTTTAACCAGGCCCTAACATGGATCAGTTCCTTCATCTGTCTGAAAGGGAAATTTTCACCTGTCACTTGAGAGTAAATTCTTTTCTGCTTTTCCGCACTGAAAGATATTAATACTTAGTTGGTGAGTTATTGAATTTTTGCCTGGTTACAGGACTGTCTTTCAGTGCATTAAACTCTCCATTGCCCCCTCCATCCTTTTTGGGGAACTGTCTTAGAAAAGTTAGTGCTGAGTCCCCACTTTCCTCTGGATTTTAAAACAGAACCAGAAGGCTGCACATCAACTACACTGCCATTTTCATGATGGTGGTACAGAGGGGACATGGCAGGGGGTGTGGATGCTCAATGCCACAGATCCCCTGACACACTGGCTTCTGGGTTTGGCTTTATTTATTTGTTCATTAATTTATTTCCAGGACTGGGGCTTGCACTCAAGCCTCATGCTCTTCTCTTGTTCTTTTTTTTTTTTCAAATCAAGTCTGGTGCTTCAACACTTGGGCACAACTCCACTTCTGACGTTTTGCTGCTTAATTGCAAATAGTCTTGTGGACTTTTCTGCATGGACTGATTCTGAACCTAAACCCTCAAACCACAGACTCCAGAGTAGCTAGAATGAGAGGTGGGAGTCAGGGTCCAGCTTCATTGGATACTGTGTTGATGATTTAGGTGGTCCAAATCAGTAAAAGCTGTGGGTCTAGGGGCTGGGTATGTGGCCTAGTTGTAGAGTGCTTGCCTACCATACATTAAGCCCTGAGCTCGATACCTCAGCACCACATATATAAAAAAAGCCAAAAGTGGTGCTGTGGCTCAAATGATAGAGTGCTAGCTTTGAGCAAAACAAGCCCAGGGTCAGTGCTCAGGCCCTGAATTCAAACACCAATGAAGGCAGAAAAAAGCTATAATTTTAGAAATTGGATCTCAAAATTATATGGCACCAAAAGATGTTCTGTATTCAGAAGAAAACTGATAGTACATGTTTCTTTATTTTGGGCTCCCATCTCTTCCATGCACCTAGAATATTTCTCATCTTCCTTTTCCATATGTGAAGCAGTAGAATCATTGAATATGCAACTCTAGTTTTTCTCTATCCCAGTCTACAGAACCATCATTCTGTTGTGTATGAGTTTGTTGATCGTTGCACACTCAATAAGAGACATCATGCCAAGGCTATTCCTTTCTAATAGGTGTATTTTATTTAGCTGACTGTATTAAAGGTTCATCCCTGCTGTAATTTGTAGTAATATTTTCTTCCTTTTCATTGCATTCACATATTGTTTTATGTGTTCCTTTCTTTTGTTAGTAATTATGAAGTGTTCTTGAAACAATTGTTAGACTCCCTGCTAAACTTATTTTGCATAGGTGTGCTTTCCAGATGAGAATTCCCACACTGAAGACATTCATAGGATTTCTCACCTGTATGAATTCTGTTATATTTTCTTAAGGATGACCTGTCCCTGAAGGACTTTCCAAATTTGCTGCATTCATGAGGTTTCCCTCCTGTGTGTATTCGCTGATGAACAGGAAGATAGGTTTTCTGGGTGAAAAACTTCCCACATGCTGTTACATATGTAAGGTTTCTCTCATGTGTGTGTTTCTCCTGAACACTAAGTTTTGCCCTCCAGGGGAGTGATTTTCCACACGGATTCCATAGATGAAGTTTTTCACTTGTTTGAATTCTCTTCTATGTACGTCGATATGACTTGTGGGTAAAAACTTTTCATATTTGTTACGGTCATAAGGTTTCTCTTCTCTGTGTGTTCACTGATAAATATTAAGATATGTCTTGCAGGTGAAAGACATTCCACTTGTGTTACATTTGTAAGGTTTCTCTCATGTATGGGTTCTCTCATGAACACTTAGGCATGATTTACAGGCAAAACACTTCCTACATGTGTTACATGTATAAGGTTTCTCCCCTGTGTGTTCTCTCATGAGTACTAAGGCTTGATTTCTGGGAAAAAAACACTTTCCACATGTGTTACATTTATAAGTTTTCTCTCCTGTATGTGTTCTCTCATGAGCACTAAGGCTTGATTTCCGAGAAAAACACTTTCCACATGCATTATATTTATAAGGTTTTTCTCCTGTGTGTGCTCTCACATGAGCACTAATGCTTGATTTCTGGGTAAAAGACTTTCCACATGTGTTACATTTATAAGGTTTCTCTCCTGTATGTGTTCTCTCATGAGCATTAAGGTTTGATTTCTGGGAAAAACACTTTCCACATGTGTTACATTTATAAGGTTTCTCTCCTGTATGTGTTCTCTTATGAACACTAAGGCTTGATGTCTGGGAAAAACACTTTCCACATGTGTTATTATAAGGTTTCTCTCCTGTATGTGTTCTCTCATGAGCACTAAGGCTTGATTTCTCAGCAAAACACTATCCACATGTGTTACATTCATAATGGTTCTCTTCTGTATGTGTTCTATGATGCACACGTAGTAGCTCTTTCAACATGAAACACATTCCACATGTGTTACATTCATAAGGTTTCTCTCCTCTATGAGTTATGTGATGGATAGTTAGTTGTGCTTTCCAGGTAAAGGACTTCCCACATTGGTTACATTCATATGGTTTCACGCCTGTGTGAATTCTATTATGTGCATTTAAACTTGTCCTCAACTTGAATGACTTTCCACATTTGTTACATACATGACATCTCTCACCTGAGTGAATTCTATTATGTCTTCTAAGATTTGAGTTGTTCGGGCTGGGAATATGGCCTAGTGGCAACAGTGCTTGCCTCATATACATGAAGGCCTGGGTTCGATTCCCCAGCACCACATATATAGAAATTGGCCAGAGGTGGTGCTGTGGCTCAAGTGGCAGAGTGCTAGCCTTGAGCAAAAAGAAGCCAGAGACAGTGCTCAAGCCCTCTGAGTCCAAGCCCAGGACTGGCCAAAAAAAAAAAAAAAGATTTGACTTGTTCTCAAAGGATTTTTTACATTTATTACATACATAAGGTTTCTCACCCATGTGTATTCTATTCTGTGGTCTTAGACCTGACCTGTGTTTGAAGCACTTTCCATGTTTGTTGCATTCATAACTTTTTTCTCCCACACAGCACAATTATTTTTAAAGAATATGGTCTCTGAGGTTAATACTGTCCCTTCTCCATCATCCGTGAAATACTGCTGCTCATTGTGACACTTGGAATGTGGACTAAAAGGCTCTATGTGGCTAAGGGATTTTTCCAACTACATGAGAGACACCAGGCCTAGATCCAGCATGCATCTCTTCAGGCTCACAATGGAGAACCATATTCTGACATGCAATGGATGACTCAGTCCTCATTCCTAAGGAGTCCCTACAATTCTTATGCAGCTCTGGCATGTGTTTAGAGCTCAAATGAAAAGTTCTCACTAATTTCACTCCTTCATCCACAGGGTTGCTTTTGGTGGCTGCTACTTCACACAAGTGTTCTTCTGAACTTTCCTGGCAACTCTTAATCATGTCATCAACTTCTAGGGCATCTAAAATGATTCCTTCAAAAAAAAAAAGAAAGAAACATGAATGGGATACAAACATTTCTAAATATAAAAATCATAACATTTCCTCACATTCTAGTTATTATAGATTTTAAAATAGCTACATTAAGAACTGATGCATGAGACGTATAGGCATTTCTCCTCAAAGGTTTACATAGGACCTCATATATTACAATTCAGAGTTATGACTGCTTGTTTCCCTTTTTTCTCTCTTTATATTGGAGGAAATATATTTTTTTAAGATGACAAAAAGACAGATTTATTGTGGAAGTAAAAAGTGAACAAAAAGAGAACCGACCGGCCTTGGTCGCAGCCCGGACTCTGGAGCCGAAACTGCCGACCACGTGTGCAGCCCAGACTCCGGAGCTGGAACTATGTGTCCTTGTGGCCTTCCAGCCTGGTTATATCTGGAGGAAATATTTACTCAATTTTCACAATTATTGTTTCACAACAATAGATTTAAAATAATTACTTACAAACTGCCTTTAGCATTATTAGTGTTACTTTTACAAATGTTTGTGTTGTTACAGGAGCAGAGTTGCATTGTTTGTACTTAGTTTCTTGAAATAATTTCTATTTTTGGTTGGCTGTCTCCTCAACCATTAGGTTAGGAACAACAATATTTTCTAGATTCTTAGGTCACAAAATTGTTTTATATAATCAATGCCTTTCAACTAAGCAGAAATAGTTCCCAGGAGTAAGGATTTGTGCATAGATTTCTTCAGGTCTAGCTTCTCTCTAAGAATTACTATAGCCATATATGGGAACTTTAAAATCACTTTTTCCACCTCTTACAGAAAGTCTCATCAAAATTCCTTTTCTGACACTCCTGACCTTCAGAACCATTCATGATAAAGGATATTCCTAATTACCACCTAGGTAATCACTCTTGCTACCCTAAAAGCTTTGGCGCTAAATCCCACAACCACTGATAAGCTGTTTTCTTCCTTAGAGGACAGCAGTCCTGGTGTCCTCATTTCCTGATACCTGCACAACCTGACATCCCAGAAATGACACAATCACCCAGTTCTCTGCAAAAGTACAGGGCTTAGGGGAACAAGGAACATTACTGCTCAGTACTGCTCAACAAGAACTGGGCTCCCTCTCGAACAGCACTGTGCAGGATGCATTCACTCACCTGGGAAATTCTTGCCTGGGGCTTCTCCCATCCATGGTTCTGCACCTTCCTCCAGGTTGATAATCAACTTGGGTTTGGAAACACAGTGCCCAGTTAAGAAAAAAACAGTGGAGAACTATTGTTCATGCTGGGACATCCACACTACAATTATCCCAGACATTCCGGTATACAGGTTACTCCAAAATCTAGTTTCTCATTTTTCAATAGCTTCATTGTTGACTTTGCATAGAAATACAAGGTTTGGATTTATTTTCTCAGTGTTTCCCCTTGAACTCAAGGACTAGCCACTCCCCTGAGCTCTTTTGCTCAAGGCCAGAGTTCTACCCCATTCAATGACTGTGCCTACTGGGTTCTATGGTTAATGGAAGAAAGGAGTCTCCTGGGGAATCTTCTGCTTGGGCTGGCTTAGATTTCCATAGCTAGGATTACAGGTGTGAATAGAGTGCCCAGTAACAGCTTTGGGTTATAAATACTCACTTTCAATTACTGATTTCTAGATCTTACATTGAGTAGTAATATACATTCTACTCTAGATTATATATCCATCTATAACAATCGACACAACATTCAGAAGATAATCCCCTGGTAATAGAACATGTCTCAGAACTGTTGCCTAACTAGTGCTACCCTGACTTCTAGAAGAATGAGAATAAAATTGCCTCTGGACTAATATAATCAAGGGGAGGATTTTCTTGGAAAGATGCACTACTTCCCATATTCTGTAATCTTATACCTAAATAGCATTGCACGTTTGGTCAATTCTCATAGGTCTACTAAAAACAAAGCACTTGACCCTGTAAATTAATGTATCTTTTGCTCACCCAAGGACAAGTTCCTGTATGTCTCCAGCATTACATCCCTATACAGGGTCCTCTGAGCAATGTCCAGGTCCTGCCACTCCTCCCAGCTGAAGTCCATAGCCACATTTTCAAAGGACTCTGGCTTCAGTAATGGCACATTTTCATCAAGAAATTAGCCCTGAGTCAGGAGAAGAACAAGTCTGGAATTTTATTCTTCTATATGTGTGCTTTTCTTACATAATATTTTGGAGTTTGTTCCATTATCTATAAAGTAGAAAGAAGAAATATAGTAGAAATACTTGGCTCCATATTAACTAGATGACTAGGAACACAATAATTAATACAAAATGCCCCTGTTCCATCAGAACATTTCCCTTTGCTAGCACCAGAAACAGGATAAAAATCCTCATGTGCTACTAATCTGAAATGACAGTATTACATATAAGTAGATGCCTGGAATAGTATGTGAAGGTTATTTTGATAAAGTTTAGTACATATCAGCATAACAGTTTTTCTGCTTGTTTCACTTCTTCTGAAGTGTCATGCTTCATTGTAAGGATGGCCTTTTTTCTATACATAAATGTCTGATGACTTCTTTATTAACATAACAGTCAAACTACCAGTGTAGTTAAGAGCTAAACTATAATAGGCCTTTGAAAGGAATATATGAGCCCTTGCATATTTGTGAATGCCACAGATTGTACCAAAAATTGAATCAAGATACTTGCAGAAGTCCACACTTGTATTAATATACGGTCTTCAAACAAACTGACATTTTTCTATGAATAATAAAGTAAAACACTTTGTATGGCTGGGACTATGGCTTGGAGTGGCACTGTGATTCAAATGGTACAATGCTAATCTTGAGCAAGCAGCTCTGGTACAGTGCCAAGCCCTGAGTTTAAGCCCCAAGAGTTCTAACAAAGACAGAAAAATGAAAAAAAAGAGAAGATTAGTACCTAACAACATTGAAAGCAAGGGCTAAAACAAATACTTGGAGAATGACTTCACCATAACTTCTCACAATCAATATCACAATGAAATAACTACTTTATACTTTTTAGTATGCTCATACTTAAAAAAAAACCCACAACTCCTAATAGCAAGGATGTGAAAATAGTGTGCTCTTTGGTGCACATCTACCAGGAATATAAAACAATCAAAGATGGTATAGACAATCATAACGTGAATTAAACACAGAAACACACAGGCATAGGATCCAGCAGTTCTTTCTCTAGATTTATATACAAAAGAAGTAAACAAGGACTATGAAACAACTGTTTCAAGAAACACTTCACTGTTACTCACCAACAAAAGATAGGAACACATAAAATAATAGATAAATTCATTAAAAAGGAAGAAAATATTGCAGCATATTACAGCAGAGGTGAATGTTGAATACAGTCACCTAAATAAAATATACCAAGTAGAAAGAAATAGAAATGGCATGATGTTTCTTCTGGAGTTTCCAAGTATCAAGAAACTCATAGATCAAAAAGAATGATGGTTCTGGAGACTGGGACAGAGAGGAACAGGAGTTGCATATTCAATGATTCTACTGCTTCACACATGGAAGATGAGAAATGTTCTAGATGGATGGAAGACATGGGAACCCAAAATAAAGCAACATGTATTATCAGTAAATGGTATAGTTAAGATTATTTTGTTTTTGTTGCTAGTCCTGGGGTGTGGACTTAGGGCCTGGGCACTGTCCCTGGCTTCTTTTTGCTCAAGGGTAGCATTCTACCTCTTGAGCCACAGCACTATTTCTTGCTTTTTTCTATATATGTGGTACTGTGGAATCGAACCCAGGACTTCATGTAAACGAGGCTAGCACTTTATAACTAGGCCATAATGCAGCCAGACAGAACTGATGTGTACAAAGAGGAAAGAATGAAATCTAGCACAAGTTTCAAGTAAAACAAAAAGCACCATGAAGCAGTCATGAGATTTAACTAATGTGCTTTTGAAGAAAACTCTAGAGTCTACAACATTTTTATTGAAAGTGTACACTAACAAGAACTATATGGACAGTAGTTTAAGTAAGTACATTTGACTGAATCACTTAACAGTGTCACGATTTTCCTTACATCGAAAAACCTAGAAATAGGACTGGGATGTGGTTCAGTGGTAGACTGCTTGCCTAGCACACACGGAGCTCTGGGTTTGATTCCTTAGAACCAAATAAGCAGAAAAAGCTGAAGAGGTGCTTTGGCTCAAGTGGTGGAGTACTAGCTTTGAAGCCAGAGAGGCTCAGGGACACAGCTCAGGCATTGACTTAGGCACAGTAAAGTCAATAAATAAAAAAATCTAGAGAACAGTATGGAGAACAGTATGGAGGTTTCTCAAAAAGCTCAATATAGACCTACCCTATGACCCAGCCATACCACTCCTAGGCATCTATCCTAAACAGCAAAATCCAAGATATCAAAAAGGCATTTGTACTTCCATGTTTATCACGGCACAATTCACAATAGCTAAAATATGGAAACAACCCAGATGCCCCTCCACAGAAGAATGGATCCAAAAAATATGGTACTTATACACAATGGAATACTACATAGCGATTAGGAACGGTGAAATACTGTTATTCGCAGGGAAATGGTCAGAACTTGAACAAATAATGTTGAGTGAGACAAGCCTAGAACACAGAAAACAAAGGGGCATGATCTCCCTGATATATGACTGTTAACAAGGGGAGACGGAGAGACAGTAGAGACCAAGTCTGTGAATACTGTATATGTTCTTGATACATTGTATATTGCATATATGTCAACCTGACCTAGACAAGGGATAGAAAAACAGGTCGTAAGATATCATAAGAAATGTACACACTGCCCTACTATGTAACTGCACCCTCTTTGCACAACACCTTGTAAAGAAATTTATGTCCAATTAATAAAAAAAAAAACCAGAAGTAGAACTGTAGCTCAAAGTGGTAGAGCTGTAGCCCCAAGTTCAAGATCCAAGACTAACAACTGAAACAAAAAACAACAACTCTTCAGCAGTTCCCTGCTGCCCTTAGGTTGAAGTTCAAAGTAAATTCTTAGTAAAATGTAAAAAAAAAATAAAAATAAATAAAAAAATAAAAAAATCTAGAGAGGGGCTGGGAATATGGCCTAGTGGCAAGAGTGCTTGCCTCCTACACATGAGGCTCTTGGTTTGATTCCCCAGCACCACATACATGGAAAACGGCCAGAGGGGGCGCTGTGGCTCAGGTGGCAGAATGCTAGCCTTGAGCAGGAAGAAACCAGGGATGGTGCTCAGGCCATGAGTCCAAGGCCCAGGACTGGCCAAAAAAAAACTAGAGAAAATGTGACGAAATCTGCACTCAACTTAGAATGTGAGATTTTCTAAGCTACAAAATTTCCTATATACCTTTGTCCTATTTTGGAACATCTTACTGAAGCTGAATCTAGTTTTCCATTTCGTGAATTAGGTTCATAAAATGCCATGTAAATAAAGTGAGAGGGTCTTGGAATATAGGCTCATAGTAGAGTGATTGCCTTGCATACATGAAGCCCTAGGTTCTTTCCCCAGCACTGTTGTGCCAAGTCACAAGACCACCACCAAGAAGACCACCAAGACTCAGACATTCCGAAGTGCAAAAGCAAGGCAAGGCTTTATTAAGCAAGCTGCAACTCGGGCCTCGTCCTACCCACCGACACAGCAGAGGTTAGGAGGGAGCCCCGAGCTGTGATTACACAGGGCTTATAAAGGTAAAGAACAAGGTTACAACAATCAGGTATTCAAGCAAGCAAGATAAGGACACAGGTACAAATCTGATTGGCTCAGGGTTCACGTGGTAAAATGGGGTTCACGTGGTAAAATGGGGCCTGACTTCAAACTGGCACTTCATTCCCCATTTTTCTTTTTGGTACCTTGGGAGCCAATCATGGCTCCATTCTGTCCATTTCAATGGCTTGCATGTCTAGGGAATAACATAGAGGTAAGGCATGGGCCAGTAGGACCCAAAGTAGTATCCGAAAATAACTCTGGTCCCTCGGTTTTAAAGGGGGGCTGATGGGTGAAGATTATCCATCTTCTGTAATTTCTTCAGGCTGACTCAGGGGCATTGACCTTACCTAGCCAGGAACCTATAACCTTAGTCTACTTCACCTAGGGACTGCAGGATTACTGCAAACTGAAAATTAACTTTCAGGTATACAGACTTACCATTAGCTGTATAGTGTTTAGTATCCAAATGTAAGCAACAAAATACATAAACTTCTCAGCTGTGCTCTAAGGGTCGGGTGGCTATACCCGTATTCCTGAGCAAGCCCAAAACTACCTAAAATAAGGGAGTCACCTCACTTTGGAGTGAGCTGCCAAAATAACATCAACACTAGCCAGGGTAGTAAGGAAAGAAGGCAAAAAGAAAATTATAACAATATTCCGTCTAACTTTCTTTTCTTGAGGCGAAGGCGAAGCGGCTGAGTTGGGTGCTTGGAGACCTCCCATGTTCTACCACGGTAGTTGTCATCCAGGGCAAAGGGGTCAGCTGGCCTGGCGTGGAAGCAATGAACCCAAATGGCGATGCTGTCTAGGGTTCCTTCCACCGTGGTTCTAAGGATTTCAGTCCCCTGGTCTGAATAAATGGGGGGTAGGGACAGAAGCAGAATCATATAATGCCTTAAGTTGTGGGTCACATTCTTGTGCATGAGCTGCAAATAATCGAGTTTACACAAAAAGTCAGCATCATACAAATAGCAAGCAATTCAGTCTGAAGGCTAGGGATAATGGGCGGGGGGTACCTGTACATTATTTCAAAAGGAGTAAAGCCAAGCTGATCGGGATAATTTCTTACTCTAAGCAGAGCAAAAGGAAGGAGTGACACCCAGTCTGCGCCAGTCTCTAAGGCCAGATTAGTTAAGGTCTCTTTTAGAGTCCAATTCATTTTCTCTACCTGTCCTGAACTCTGGGGTCTATAAGCACAATGCAATTTCCAATCCATCCCCAATGCTGCGGCTATTCCCTGACTTACTTTTGAGACGAAAGCCTGTCCATTGTCTGACCCATTGGTAGATGGGAAGCCATACCTGGATAGGATTTCTTCCAGGATCTTCTTAGCCACTACATTCGCAGTCTCATGCTTTGTTGGATAGGCTTCAACACATCCTGAAAAGGTGTCTACAAAAACTAGCAAATATTTGTAATTTCTGTGAAATCTACTTCCTAATACATGCCTGGCCTATTCCCACAGGGGCGAGCTCCTTTAGTAATCTGCTGATTGGGGGCACTGGCAAGCTGACAGGCCTTGCAATTTTTAACAATATCTTCAATAAGTTGATATCCTTGTCTAATTTTCACTTTGGAGTGTCGGAGCAAGTCCTGAATTTTTTGGGTTCCCATGTGAGAAACTTAGTGGATTCTTTTAAGGATCCCCTTACCCAGCCCTTGTGGCAGGATAAGTTTGCCTTCACAAGTTTTCCACCAGTCATTGTTTCCTTCTCTGTCCAGGGGTTTTGTGGGCCATGGGAATTTTCTTTATCCACTCCAAGCCTTCTTGGAAATACTGGGGTACAGGAGGCAAAGCTCATGGCCCTGGGTCTACTAAAGTCTGTTCCCAGGAACTCTGACTTGTCTGGCTGATTTAGGCACAGGGATTTTCAGCACAGTCTACGTGCATCTGACAGCCAACGCTTGCTCTCTTTTAATATGAAGCCAAGATGGGTGACTTCAGGTTTAAAATTTGTGCCTTTTAACATTGTAGTTTGTAAAAGCTTTTTTCTGACTGGCTGGGGAGCTGATCTCTGATGACCTAAAAAGTTACCTTTGCAGGCCTTTACCAGATCTCAATAAGGACACAATCTCAGGTCTACATGCTTTCTTTCCTGAACAGATGTATCAGCTTAAAATTCTCACTGCCATTCAGAACTTTGAGTAAATGCGGGGGGGTTGAGATTTTAATCTATCCTCTCATTTGACAAACTTACCCTTACTAACCACTATCACAAATGACCGGAAAGTTCCTGCCTAGTAGACAGACATGGGCATTAGAAAGGTATGCTTATGAACTATTCTTCTAGGACATCCCGGCTTTGATTAACTTTTGAAAGGTGAAACAGGAGTGACTCTAGGATCTGATACCATCTCTGCCATCCAAGCAGTGGCTTACTGCCTCTGGATGCTCCATCACTTTTTTCCCAGGAGGAGTGACTTTCCACTGGACTTGGACTGAGGGCCTGAGCGCTGTCCCCCAGCTCTCCAGCTCAAGGCTAGCACCCTACCACTTTGAGCTCCACACAACTCCATTCCCAGCACTCTGCTGGCTGCTTAGAGACAAGTCTTTCACAGGGAACTTTCTCTGCCCAGGCTGGCTTCGAACCGCAGATTTCAGATCAGTGAGTCTTACAAGAGGCCACTTTACTCCAATTATAAGCAACAAGGTGGTCCACACAGAAGTAGTTTTTAAGCATGCTCTCTTACCTGGAACTTATTAAGGGCCAGTATTGGATCTTGACAAACTTGTAGGAATCACCTGTGCTTCTCTGTGGGCCTGCTGGAAATGGTTACAAAAAACCTACAAAGAAGCTGGAATGGCAATTACACATTTTGGTAGCCATAATTCTCCTTTTCTCACTTTGCAATAATTATTTAGGACAATTTTACTTCCAAATTTCTTATCTAGAAATGTATTCTTGATTTCCAAAGCCTTTTTAACACTAACACAACACTTTAGCTTTTATCTGCATCAGAAAAACTGAAGTTCACAGGCATTCTGAAACCAGGTGCCGCCCTTTGCCTAAGGGCTGCTTGTTTCAAAAGAGCCTCTTTGGTTTTTTTCTTCAGTCCCAGTTACTGCATGGCATGAAGACCTTTGAATTTTTCCTTAATGCAAGAATTACAATTAGAAATATTTATCCATTCAGGTTTCCAATATATTAGTGAGAAACATTGGCCCATTTTGCCATTTCTTCCTACATACATAGAGATAATGAGAGTTTACTTCTATCCCCATTAGTTTAATATATATATATATATATATACATATATATATATATCCTTTTAAATCCAAATTTCTGACACTTAGCTCTGATTTTTTTAGTTTTAAAGAACCCTGAGAAATCCTTTAAAGCATTTGGTAATGCCCAAATTTGATGACCCTTTGACTTTAAACTTAAACTTAGTTTTGCATCATACTGCAGTCTTGAACATGTTCACATTCACACATGCACACACACATACATTTTCAAAACATCTTAAAGCACGCAGAATAAACATCAGCCGTACATTTTTTTTGGGGGGGGGGCAGTCCTGGGCCTTGGACTCAGGGCCTGAGCACTGTCTCTGGCTTCTTCCCGCACAAGGCTAGCACTCTGCCACTTGAGCCACAGCGCCGCTTCTGGCCGTTTTCTGTATATGTGGTGCTGGGGAATCGAACCTAGGGCCTCGTGTATCCGAGGCAGGCACTCTTGCTACTAGGCTATATCCCCAGCCACAGCCGTACATTTTAAGACAAAAACCTTTAACAAATGATTTTAGCATTCTCCAGCCTCATTTTCCAGGGCTTGATAGTTTTAGTAAAACATTTTTATTCTTAGTAAAACATTTTAGCACACCAAATAATTTTCTGCTTAAGAAGGCTGGGTGGGGGTTCCCCTAGAGTTCTTTTTTTCGGACACTCTCACTGACTGATTGTGTGCTGTCACCTGTACATCTTTCCAGTGAGCTAAAGTCAAGTCCAGGGGAGTGGAAGGAATGTTCCCCATCATCCATTGGTCAGTCAGGCACAGTGCAAGAAAGAAAAACACAAAAGTAATCACAGGCACAAAGACCAGACAACACTTACAGACAGACTTAGGGAGCCGCGGCTTAGAGGTTCGACTGTGTCTCTCCTGCCCCTGTGAGGGGGCAGACCACACAGTCTTGAGGCTCTCTCTCTCCCGTTCCTGTGTAGGAGCATACCAGACAATCCCGAATATAGAGTGGACTGGACAGCCGCCCGTTAGAAGGGCCTCCTGGTCCAGTCCTTCAGGCTCAGGGTGGTAGTGGGAAGCCTGAGCCCCCTGTGGAGGCCTTGAGGTGTTCACCAAGTTCTCCAGGACTGCCCATATGAGCATGTCCACTCTGGCTGGTCCTTCACTACCTACAGGTTCATATTCAGGCGGCTGGTCAAAACAGAAAATAAAACTACAAATCACACAGACACAGACACACAGAATGAACAACCCTATTTTCTTACCTTCGGAGTCTGGGGTCTCGGGGGTCTCTGGGGCCATCCCGGACGAAACCCCAAATGTTGTGCCAAGTCCCAAGACCACCACCAAGAAGACCACCAAGACTCAGACATTCCGAAATGCAAAAGCAAGGCAAGGCTTTATTAAGCGAGCTGCAACTCGGGCCTGGTCCTACCCACCGACACAGCGGAGCTTAGGAGGGAGCCCAGAGCTGTGATTACACAGGGCTTATAAAGGCAAAGAACAATGTTACAACAATCAGGTGTTCAAGCAAGCAAGATTAGGACACAGGTACAAATCTGAATGGCTCAGGGTTCAATTCTAAAATGGGGTTCACGTGGTAAAATGGGGTTCACGTGGTAAAATGGGGCCTGACTTCAAAGTCTGGCACTTCAGTCAGAGTTAAGCATTCCCAGCTGTTAGAGTTCTAGACCGACTGGACCCTAATGGGCTTGTCCTGGGTTTGCTCACAGGGCCTGCTTATCTCAGTTTCACGTGGTAAAGTGGGGTTCCTGTGGTAAAATGGAGTTCACGTGGTAAATTGGGGCCTAACTTCAAACTCTGGCACTTCAGTGCAAGGACATGGCTTAATGGAAAATTGGAAATGCTTTACTATATCTGCCATGAGTCCATTCTTATGTTAACCAAACTCATCCTGTCTTAGCTACCATCAGGTATTGCTCTGGGGTCCATTCTTATGTTAACCAACCTCACCCTGTCTTAGCTATGTCGGGTATTGCTAACTCCAAGCCTTTTTGTGTTCTGGAATTTTAAGCTTATGCTGTTTCCTGGTTTTCAAACTGCATTTATCCTGAAAGTTAAGAATAAACCTGGCTGTAGTCTTGAGTTACATTCTTGAGATGCAGACCTCCCATACCCCATCTTTGCCTCTTGTCTTTCTTGCATTTTTCCTTTTCTTTAATCCCTGCCCCCCTCATTCAGGATTCCCTTTTCACTGCCGGCTGTCTCGGCAGAACTATGTGCAATATTGTGGCACAAATTTGTTTGATATTTTTCATTGCTCAGGGACTGATTTGTGGCTTTTCCTGAACAGGTATAAATGTCCAAATTTCTAAGTCCTCACTCTCTACCAAATCAATGCAGGCTTTCACTAGTACTAATGTAAACACCTATGAGAGTCCCACTCAGAGATAAGAATCTGGTGTTGTGTGGATCAAAGGAGCACACAGCACACAACATGTTGCCAGAGGTCAAATATTTTCTTTCATTTCAAGCTCTGTCTTCCCTTTTAATTCCCAGGATATTTTCTCCTGGTTAGTTATACTTAAGTACTCCCACTCAGACACCCAACTCAGGAGGAACTACAGTCATGCCTAGTTAATGAACAATGCAATTCTAGGCAAACTAAGCCTTAAAACCACAACTCAGGCTGTGTAACAACTATGGCAACAACACAATGAGATAGCCATGTTTCAGAGGATCAAAGTAAGTCAAGTAGACAACAATGGACTCAGTAGTACTCATGTTCCATCAAACTGTAGTCTGAAGTTTCTGGGAGATTCCACTAGTTTACATATATCATCTATTATATATAATATCTATTATCTATTATTTTATATCTACTATATCTATTATTGCATCCCAATCTGAAAATTATTCTGCACTTTTTGATTGGACTTATATTGTAAACCCAATGATGCTTCCCTCTCATACTCTCTAAGTCTTGGTCACATATTCTTAGAAAGAATTTGTCTTTGGCCCATGACACTGTCCACTTCCTACAAAGGCAAGAGAGAGACAAGGCCAGAGATGATGGAGCAGAGACTGCAGTAGTGTGCACTTGACATCGTCAGGGAAACTCTCTGTACATGATGCCAAACTTTGTGCTTCACTCTTGCCTTAGAAAGAGATTTCCTGTGTGAGAGATGAATCAAGATGTGTGCTTCCATTGATGCATATTTGTGCACTTAAAAGGTAAGGAGGAGGGCTGGGAATATGGCCTAGAGGTAATGTGCTTGCCTGGAATAAATGAAGCCCTTGGTTTGATTCCTCACCAACACATATAGGCAAAGCCAGAAGTGGTGCTGTTCTTCAAGTGGTAGAGTGCTAGCCTTGGGCAGAAAGAAGCCAGATACAGTGATCAATCCCTGAGTTCAAGCCTCATGACTGGCAAAAAAAGAAAATGTAAGGAGATACTCAGAGGAAGAACTTTACATTCAACATACACAAAAAGATAAATTATAGCATTTTTCTTCTTTTCAAATAGACTTATACTGCTTTTTTTTTTTAAAGCACGAGAACTCTAACATATAAAGACATGTATTGACTAGGACTCAGTAGTATGCTGAGATAAAATGCACTGTGGTTTTATCTTCACTCTCTGCTTTCTCTGAATCTCCCTAAATTCTGATGACAGAACATTTGGAACTTATTCCTTTTGACTGACTGCAATCTTGTGTCACAATCTGTGTGTCACAGGCATCTCTATTTTGGGGTGTACTTAGGTTGATATTTTATGTTGCTATTGTTTCAGTAAAATGAGGCTTTAATCATTGTGTTGCTTGAGTGAGGATGGTTGGTTGAAGTTTGTGTCACTCCTATGACCATTATTTTATACTGCCTCTTTATTAGGCCATATGCTTCCCCACCCTGAAGAAAGCCAAGGTTCTTCATATGACTGTGTTTAGGAAGATGAGCACTAAGGCCTTTTCAAACCTGTGCTGACACCATCTATAGTTTTTTTTTTTTTTTTTTTTTTTTTTTTTACCAATTCTGTGTGTAATCAAGATCAAAATGAACTGCTTCTATAATATCTACCAAGTAATGCACTTGGATTTGTCTTTATTGTACACTTTAATGCTCTACTTGAAACATAAAAGATTCTTTTCCCTTAAGATTGTATTATTAGGCTGGGGATATGGCCTAGTGGCAAGAGAGCTTGCCTCGTATACATGAGGCCCTGGGTTCAATTCCCAGCACCACGGATACAGAAAACGGCCAGAAGTTGCACTGTGGTTCAAGTGGCAGAGTGCTAGCCTTGAGCAAAAGGAAGCCAGGGACAGTGCCCCCCCCCCCCAAAAAAAAGATTGCATTATTGTTTTTCAGCCCGTGTATAATGTTTTGAGCAGGAAAACTGGGAAAAATTTGCAATAGTTCTTTTCGTGACTTCATTTTCCTTTTCTCCCAGCCTTGCCCCCAGAATCTTCTGTTCATTGTCAACAGCAACACAGAATGGATGGATCTCTGGTGAGTTGCTTTTGGATTCAAACTTTATTTTGTTTTCTTTTTGTTGTTGTTGTTTGTTCTAGTCCTGGGGCTTGGACTGAGGACCTGAGCATTGTTATGGGCTTCTTTTTGCTCAAGACTAGCATTCTTGCACTTGAGCCACAGTGCCACTTCTGGATTGTTCTATAAATGTGGTGCAGAGGCAAAGAACCTAGAGCTTCATGTATGTGAGGACAGCACTCTATTACTAGGCCATATTCCAAGCTCCTCTCACTTTATTTTACATGGCATTTAATGAACTTAATGGGTGTTCAAGTCTGAAAATGAAAAATGAGATTCAGCTTCAGCAAAATGTTCCTAAATAGGACAAAGTTATACTTTATACTTCGTAGCTTAGAAAATCTTACATTCTATGCTGAGTACAGATTTGCTTCACATTTTCTCTATGTTTACTTTTTAACTTATTTACTTTACTTTACTGTGCCTAAGTCAATGCCTGAGCTGTGTCTCTGAGCCTCCCTGTGCTCAAGGGTAGCACTCTACCACTTGAGCCACAGCACCACTTCTGGCCATTTCTGTTTAGATGGTCCTTAGGAATCAAACCCAGGGTTTCCTGCTGCTAGGCAAGTAGTCCACCACAGAACCTCATCCCAGTCTTCTTTGTAGGTTTTTGGGTGTGAGGAAAAAGTGGTCAAACTGTTAGAGGATTCAGCCCAAGGTATTTAAACTACTGACCATAAAGTTCTTGTTAGGGTACACTTTCAATAAAAATGTGTTAGCGTTTAGAGGTGTGTTTTCTTCAAAAGCACATTAGTTAAATCCCATGACTGCTTCATTGTTTTTGTTTTACTTGAAACTTAGGCCATATTTCATTCTGTCGTCTTTCTACACATCAATCCTTTCTGGCTCCGTTAAACATCCTCAACTATACCATTTACTGAGAGTACATGTTGCCTTATTTTGGGCTCCCATCTTTCCATGCACCTCGAACATTTCTCATCTTCCATGTGTGAAGCTCTAGAATCACTGAATATGCAGCTCCTGTTCCTCTCTATCTCAGCCTCCAGAACCATCATTCATTTTGGTCTATTAGTTTGTTGATCCTTGGAAACTCAAGTAAAGACATCATGCCATGATGTTCCTTTCTAGTTTCTATAGTTTATTTAGCTGATTGTGTTCAAGATTCATCCCTGCTGTAATATGTAGTAACGTTTTCTTCCTTTTCAATGCATTTATTTATTGTTTAGTGTATCACTATCTTTTTTTTTGTGGAGTAATCGTGAAGTGTTTCTCCAAATAGTTGTTAAAGTCCTTGCTTTACTTCTTTTGCATAGAAACCTAGAAAAAGAAGTGGTCAGTTATATGTCCATACGTTTCTAAGTTTAATTCACTTTATGATTATCTACACCATCTTTGATGTTTTACATTCCTGGCAGAAGCACACCAAAGATCACATTATTTTCACATCCTTCCCAGAACTTACTATATTTTAGGAGTTGTCAGGTTATTATTTAAAATATGCACATACTGACATGTATAAAGTAGTTATTTCATTGTGAGTTTGATTGTGAGAAGTTGTTGTGAATGATTCTCCAAGTATTTGTTTTAGCCCCTGCTTTCATCGTTGTTGGCTACTAATCTTTTTTTTTCATTTTTTGTCTTCTTTGTTGGCAGACTTGGGGCTTGAACTCAGGGCCTCGCACTGTACCAGAGCTGTTCTTGCTCAAGACTAGCATTCTACCATTAGAACCGCAGTGCCACTCCAAGCCATTGATTGACCCAGTCATGCAAAGTGTTTTACATAGAAAAATGACAGTTTGTTTAACTCCTTCAAAAATCTTGATTCTAGTTTGATACAGTCTGTGGCATTTACAAATATGCAAAGGCTCGTATACTCTTTTCAAACACCTATTATGTATTAGCTCTTAACAACACAGGTAATTTGGCTGTTATTTTAATAAGGAAGTAACTAGATATTTTATGTATAGACAAGGAATACCATTTTTTGATGAATCATTTTAGATGTCCTCGAAATTGATGACACTTCATTTAAAATAGTTTCAAATTATCTCTAGCACTCAAGAGCTTGGCCTGACAAATAGGAGCATGAGTTAAAGCCAGCCAGTCAAGTCAGTCCATGGTACTTGTTAGGAGCAAGCAATGGTAAAGCAGCCCAGCAAACTGTGCCCTTTCAGGAAGGAGCAGCCTTACCCCTGCCTGCATCGTGTGGGTACCTGCCAAATTCATACACCAATTCTAACTAAAATGATAGGTTGGTTCAAACATTTGCTATGAGGCAGACTGTAACTCCATTGGCCACCTGCCTGTGACCTGACATGACTATGCAGTTTCTCTATAAGTGTTATAACCTCCTTGGCCCCCTGAGTGTGGCCTGGCTTGACCATGTGGTATTTGCCTTTATAACCTGACCCTCAGCCCTGCCCAGGGTGCTTCTCCCCAGCTCCCAAGTCTGTGCTGTGGCCCTGCCTGGTATTCTGCTTTTTACTTCCCAATAAAACTATCGTTGTACTTGAGATTGTCTCTCACGGGTAGACTTTTGGAGGGGTGGAGGATTCTCCTTATTCGCACACCATTACAAAACCAAACACAAATTTGTCAAGGCTTAGCAGAGAATGCTAGAGGATATGTATTTCTGTGTCACACACACTAATGAGATCACCTTTGGGGATGGGAATATGGCCTAGTTGCAGGGAACTTGCCTCATATACATGAAGCCTTGTGCTCAATTACTCAGCCCCATATATATAGAAAAAGCTAGAAGTGGCTCTCTGGCTCAAGTGGTATAGTGCTAAAAGTGGTATAGTGAGCAAAAAGAAGCTAGGGACACTGCTCAGGACTAAGAAAAAAAATCATTGTTACACCTTTTGAAATTTAGAAACAGAACATAATGAAACCCTAGTACACATGTTATGTCAAGTCGTGAAACTACCACCAAGAAGACCACCGAGACTCAGGCATCCTGAAATGCAATAGCATGGCAAGACTTTATTCAAGCAGGGCCGCAGCCCAGGCCTTGTCCTACCCACCGACCTAGCCGAGGTTAGGAGACAGCCTCGAGTTGTGATTACACAGAGCTTATAAAGGCAAAAGACAAAGTTACAGCAATCAGCTGTTTAAGCAAGCAAGATTACGAGTACAAATCTGATTGGCTCAGGGCTTGAGACATTCTAGGGGCTGTTAGAGTTAAGCATTCCCAGGCGGTTAGAGTTTTTGACCGGCTGGGCCCTAATAAGGTTGCCCTGGGTTTGCTCATAGTTTAAACAGACAACAAAACGGGGGCTGCCTGAAAATGGGGTTCACCCTATCTCTTCATTCCCCCATTCACACACTGCCTCTAATTACATGAAAAGTCTATGGAACAACATTTTGTTCCTTTGCAGCCAGAACCCATCATCTCTCTCTCTCTCTCTTTCTGTGTGTGTGTGTGTGTGTGTGTGTGTGTGTGTGTGTGTGTGTGTACCATTGCTGCATGCCCATTGGTTTCTTCTTTTGTTAGTATAAAGATGATATTCAGAAAATCTACGTAGAGACACTTTGGCTCTATCCAAGGAAATAATCACACTACGAATTACTAGGACAGGAAGGAGAGAAGAAGAGACATAAAGAAAGCCCAGTCAAAAAGCAAAGGAATGAATTACGATGGATGCTGGTGAAGTCCAGTGAGGATATACTACAATGAAACGGGGTCCCCCCCCCCCAAGGGAGGTGATTCCTGGTTCCCCCAAGAGTCCAACACAGCTATAAGATGACAAAAAGACAGACTTATTGGGGAAGTAAAAAGTGAATAAAAAGTGAACCGACCGGCCTTGGTCGCAGCCCAAACTTGGGAGCAGAAACTGCCGACCACGTGTGCAGGATCAGGGCCCAGACTCGGGAGCTGGATCTGCCCGCACGTGTGCAGCCCAGACTCGGGAGCTGGAACAGTGTGCACGTGTGGCCTTCCAGCCTGATTATAAGGCAAACATCACAGACAAACTTGCCACACGCAGGTGGCCAATGAGGATACAACACTTACAGAGCATGCTAGGCTGCACTCAGGTGGCCAATACAGTTACAGCCTGCCTCATAGTATCTGTTTGAACCAACCTATCATTCTAGTTGGAATTGGCACATGGATTTGGCAGGGCTCACATGATGCAGGTGGATACGCCTACTCACAGGAGGGCACGGGTTTAACCATAAATGTTCCTTGAACTTTTCATGCTTCAGGTGGTCAAGCAGTTTACACAATCTTATCACAGCAAAGGGGAACTTCCCTGGGTAGAGTGGGGTGATCTTAGTGAAAATGGAGTTGGCTGCTGCTCTAATCTGACTTGGAGTCAACCTGAAGTTCCTCCACAGCTAATGATGACACTGGCCAGATCTGACCTCCCTATTACAGCTGGCACTCTTCAGCTTGGGAACTGGTCACCAGCTTCCAAACCACTGTCACCTAGAAAAGGAGTGGAAGAAGAGAAGTCCCCTGCCTCCATCAGTACAAAGATGGACAAAAGGGAACCTGAAGACAGACTGCAGACTTCCAAAAGCTGTGTAAAAAGTGGTATGAGACAGAGAAAGCAAGTCAGTTAAGATCCTGAAATCACTCGTGGTATAGACCCCACAGTCCTAGAAGACATGTCAATGGGTGTCGTCGCTTGGGAACGTATACTTTGAGGTCCTGAACCTGTCCCATAGGCCCAGTGAGCACCTTCAAAGTCACCACAATCAAGCTTGCCCCCACATTAGGCCAGGCATACCACAGATGCCTTGAAATATTCAAATAGACACAGCCATAAGAGAAAAATATGCCACTTTCCAACTCAGAGCACATTTGGTGATCATTCAGATGGTGCAAAGAAGCACAGAAAGGAAACGGACCATCACAGGGACAGGTGCCAGCGATCATCTCCTTCCTGAGTTCCCATAAAGGCAAGCACTAAGGCAGCAGCTGCACAGGACATGGCAGATAGGGGCACTAACTAGCCTGGTATCTTTAATACGTACAGTCATGTGTGTGCACTCACTCAAAAGTAATTGATTTGATTTCTTCAAAGTGGGATTCCAGAAATTCTTGGGGCATTTTCTTCTCAAAAGAACTATATTAAACTTTTAAACAAATTAAAATAATTGAAGTGTCTAACTGAAAACCATGGCCAGCTTACATTGTACCTTATTACAGTTGTGTGCTGTTTATTGCACTAAGAACTGGAGAATGAACTCTATAAAATGTCTTATGGGCTGGGAATGTGGCTTTGTGGTAGAGTGCATGCCTAGTATACAGGAAACCCAGGGTTTCCATTCCCCAGCACCACATAAACATAAAAGCCAGGAGTGGCTCTGTGAGAGAACACACCTGGGACACATGAATGCAGGTGGAGGAATCTCCCTATTTTGTTATTCAGAGTGCTCTGATTTGAATATGTCACATAAAACACATGCAATGGAAGTTTACTCTCCAATGTATTAAACCTGAATGTTGTCCCTTTTTAAATATTTAATGATACTACAAAAGAGAGGACTAGTAAAAGGGTCGTTTTGAGGAACAAGACTTTTGCCTAGAGGTAGGTGGCTTGGGTAGCATGCTTGAAGCCCTGGTTTGATTCCTCGGTAGCATGTTTATAGAAAAAGCCAGAAGTGGTGTTATGGCTCAAGTGGTAGAGTGCTAGGCCTGAAAAAATGAAGCCAGGCACAGTACCTAAAACCGGAGTTCAAGTCCTAGGACTGGCAAAAATGGGAAAAAAAAAGAGTCTCTCTCTGGATTCTGCTATCACGAATACTACCCTGCAAATCATAACAAAGGCACTGTCTCAGAATCATAGAGCATCCCTTGTAAAATGCCAGCTATTTGACCCTTAACTGCCCAAGGTGTGGCAGTATCTACGTGCTCTTATGACCAAGAGTCAGGCCAACTCCTATGCCTAAGGCCAACTTCCCCTAGGGTGCAGACGGCATTGTGGGAATTGTAGTCCAATGAGCACAAACAGGGAGGAAGTGCCTAACTGGGCCCCATGTGAGCATGCGTTTTCTCACCCATGGAGGTTGTTTCTGGTCTGTAAATTCCGGTTCCTCTCTCTCCCACTCCTGGGAAGTGCTGTGAAGAACACATTTGCATTCTCAAGTTTGGAGCCACCGAGTGAGGCCCGAGCCTGTATTCAGTGGGCGGTGGGACTGTGACCTGAAGGGATCCCAGGGAGGGAAGAAGTCAGGTAAGAAGCGCGGCCCGGGCTTGGGACCTGAGTCTGCCCTCCATGCGCTCTCCCAGTGGACGCCGCAGTTAGCAGGCTCTTCAGTGGCGCCGGAGCTCTGCACACAGGGTGGGTGTTGTCTGGTTCGGGAGAACAGGGAGGTGCGCACGCACACTCCCCCACTGAGATTCCGTTCACTTTACCCTGCGGGACAGCGAGCATGGCGACAGTGGTAGCGAAAACTTGAAGTGTGCGCAGGACATGGGGCTTGTCATATTGCAGTTGTGTTTTCGGGTTCTGGGTGGTTGCTCCTGTGTTGTTTTTCTGGTTTGCTCGTGCTTTCTTAGCCTTCATAGAGGACCTGCTTTGTCTTCACCCAGGTTTCTTTCTAGAGACTATTCCACACAGAATATTGGAGTACTGTGTGCTGGTCGTGTGTTTATAGAATGAAGCCTATCGGTGTTGGAAGGAGGGCATCCTGTGATAGGAATGTCCCTGCTGAAGGAAGAGATCTTGTGAAGTCTGGCAAGCCCGAAAAAGTAGAGGGTGAAAAGGATGGGAAGGAAATGATCTATTTAGGTTTCCTTGCCTTAAGCAAGAGACATTTCTACTTTGCACAAGATTCATGAGGTTCTAGATCCTGTAACACTCTCAATCGCTTGGTGTTATAAGGTTTAGACGAACGTTTAGGTAGAGAGTTGAGGTGGACTAATAAACCAGAGCCTGGAAATTCAATGGGACTTGAGGCTGTAGTTTGGGGTGCAAAGGTAAGGGCCACAACTACAAATATGCATGTAATAATACTGTAACTGTCTTCCTTCTAATTCAGTGAGTCTCCTGTTCCCACTATCATTCCTAGAGTGTGATCTTTCAAACTAATCCTAAGTGTCCTAGGAAAGGATGTATTAATGCTAGCTCTAACTTTTTTTTTCTTCTGTCAGTTCAGAAAGTCTGACTGTGTTTTGGCCTTAAAAGATAAATAAGAAGAGTAATCTTAAGGCAATGCACCTTTCCCAAGGTTGTTTGATTTGAAGATACCACATTTCCTGAAGGTTTAGCTAGGGTTACTCATTTTGTCCCTGTTCTGTAGAGAGGGTCGGAGGGACTAACCCCAACCCAAAGATGTTACAGGGTCCCAGGAAAAGTGAGTCGAACACATGAACAAAGTCGGGAGAATTCAAGCTTTATTATTAGCATAGAAGCTGACCCACCACCCAGGAACATGGTGCAGACTAGGAAGCTAACACTGTGACCCTGAACAGTTCACAAGATGTTTTCTTTTCTTTTCTCTTCTTCTTTTTTGCCAGTCCTGGAGCTTGGACTCCAAGGCTGAGCACTGTTCCTGGCTACATTTTTGCTTAAGGATAGCACTCTACCCCTTGAGCCGAAGCTCCATTTCTGGCTCTTTCTTTTTATGTGGTGCCGAAGAATGGAACCCAGGGTTTCATGCATGCTAAGGGAGCAGTAAACCACTAAGCCATAGTCTCAGCCCTGATCTGGGGTTTAGAAAGGCAAAAACCACATGCAGGTGGTTATAGATGGCTTGGCAGAGTAGGTTGCAGTTTCTAACAAATATAGAGTAGGAATATGTGGGGCAAATTCCCAATAGTTCCTTTGCTGACTACCTCATTGCCTTTATTCCCAGCCTTGCTTCCAGAATCTTCTGTTCATTGCCAATAGGAACAGAATGGATGGATGTCAGGTGAGTTATTTTGGTTTTCACCCAGTTTTACATTCCATTTCATGAACTTAATGGAGGTCCCAGGTTTAAAATGTAAAAGTAGATTCAGCTTGAGTAAAATGTACCTAAGACAAAGATGTATTTTACTTTTTGCAGCTGATAAAAATCTTACATTCTGTCTACATCATGTGCAGATTTGCTTTGATTGGTCTCACACTTTTAAAAATTTTGTCTGTTTGAATTGCCAGTCCTGTAGTTTGAACTCAAAGCTTGGGCTCTGTCCCTGAGCCTCTCTGTTCTCAAGGCTAGCACTTGAGCCACTGCACCATGTCAGCTTTTGTCTGTTCATGCGGTGCTGACGGATGGAACCCAGGGATTCATGCATGCCAAGGAAGCACTGATCCCCATTTCCAACCCTCCAGGGTTTTTTTTATGTGAGGAAAAAGTGTTCACAATGTTATGTGATTCAGTCACCCCCAGGAAGTCACTTCTCTGGGAAAGTGAGGTTTTCTGGCAACTAATCAGAAATCACATCAATAATATTAACCTGTTTAAATGAAGCTTTATTGGAGTGACTTAAACAGTGCAGTCACAAAAACCTTCAAATGTTTCACAGGACTGAGTAAGCCATAGGTATTTCAAGTATTCTGAGAACATATTTCTCGGTGCCCATTTCCAATAGGAAAAGCAGTACACTTTAGAGGTGTATTTCTTCAAAAGCTCATCAGCTAAATCCCATGACTGCTTTGTGGTGTTTCTTTTACTTGAAACTTTCACCTGAACCATGCCTGCAACCTGTTAATTAGCTAGTTAATATGAGTTTTCTGCCCAGTCTGGCTTCCAGACCTCAGCCTCCTTTGTACCTGGAGTAGGATAATATACTTGGGCTAGAGTTCTAGGTGTTGTTTTTGTTTCTTTTTAATTTTTTTCAATTAATTGATTTATTTCTTGTCAAAGTGATGTACAGAGGGGATACAGTTTAGTATATAAGGTAGTGAGTACATTTCTTTTGTTTTTTTTCTTTGTTTTTGCCAGTCCTGGGGCTTGGAGTCAGGGGCTGAGCACTCTCCCGGGCTTCTTTTTTCTCAAGGCCAGGACTCTAGCACTTGAGCTCCAGTGCCACTTCTAGCTTTTTCTATATATGTGGTGCTGAGGAAAAGAACCTAGGGCTTCATGTATGCGAGTCAAGCACTCTACTACTAGGCCATATTCCCAGCCTCTCTCACCTTATTCTACGTACCATTTTTTGAACATAATGGGTATCCAAGATTGAAAATGGAAAAGTAGATTCAGCTTCAGCAAAATGTTCCTAAGTAAGAAAAAGATATATTGTAGATTTTGTGGCTTACAAAATGTTACATTCTAAGTTGAGTACAGGTTTGCTTTAATTTGTCTGTAGATTTGTTTATTTATTTATTTTACTGTGCCTAGATCAGTCCCTGAGCCCTGTACCTGAGCCTTTCTAGGCTCTAGGCTCGCAGTCTACCACTTGAGCTACAGCATCCCTTTTGGCTTTTTCTGCTTATATGGTCCTGAGGAATCAAACCAAGGGCTTTGTGCATGCCAGGCAAGCAGTCTACTGCTGAGCCACATCCCAGTCCTGTTTCTAGGTTTTTGGATGTTAGGAAGAATCTGTCACATTGTTGAGTGATCGAGCTGAAGATACTTGTACTGTCCATATAGTTCTTGTTAGTGTACATTTCCAATAGAAATGTGGTAAACTTTAGAGTTGTGTTTTTTTCAAAAGCACATTAGTTAAATCCTATGACTGCTTCATTGTGTTTGTTTTACACGAAACAGGCTGTATTTCATTCTGTCATCTTTCTACATATCAATCCTGTTTGGCTGCATTAAGCATTCATAACTATACCATTTACTGAGAGTACACGTTGCTTCATTTTGGGCTCCCATGTCTGCCATCCATCTAGAGCATTTCTCAACTTCCATGTGAGAAACAGTAGAGTCATTGAATATGCAGCTCCTGTTCCTGTCTATACCAGTCTCCAGAACCATCATTCTTTTAGGCCTATTAGTATGTTGATCCTGGAAAAGTCAAGAAGAAATATTATGCCATGGCTGTTCCTTTCTAATTGGTATATTTTACTTAAGGTGATTTATTGAACACTCATCCCTGCTGTAATGTGTAGTAATATTTTCTTTTCAATGCATTTATCTATTGCTTTATGTGTTCCCATCTTTTGTTGGTGAGTAATTGTGAAGTGTTTCTCCAAATAGTTGTTATAGTCCTTGCTTTACTTCTGTTGTATAGAAACCTAGAAAAAGAAGTCCTGAGTCATATGCCAGTGTGTTTCTATGTTTAAATTCACTTTAGGGTTGTCTATACCATCTTTGATTGTTTTACATTCCTGGCAGATGGGCACCAAAGATCACACTATTTTCACATCCTTCCCAGAACTTACTAGATTTTAGGGTTTGATGGTTTTTTGTTTTTTTTTTTTTTAAACTAGGAGCATATTGACATGTATAAAGTAGTTATTTTATTGTGATTTTGATTATGAGAAGTTGTTGTAAAGTCATTCTCCAAGTACTTGTTTTATCCCCTGCTTTCACTGTTATTTTGTACTAATCTTTTTTTTTTTTTTTTTTTTGGCCAGTCCTGGGCCTTGGACTCAGGGCCTAAGCACTGTCCCTGGCTTCTTCCCGCTCAAGGCTAGCACTCTGCCACTTGAGCCACAGCACCGCTTCTGGCCGTTTTCTGTATATGTGGTGCTGGGGAATCGAACCTAGGGCCTCGGGTATACCGAGGCAGGCACTCTTGCCACTAGGCTATATCCCCAGCCCCTTGTACTAATCTTTTGTATTTTCCTTTTTTCTGACTTCTTTGTTGGCAGTCTTGGGGCTTGAACTTAGTGCCTGGCACTGTACTAGAGGTGCTCTTGCTCAAGACCAGCACTGTACCATTTGGACCACAGTGCGACACCAAGCCATAGTCCTAGCCATTCAAGGGTTTTACATTAGTATTCATAGAAAAATAATACTTTGTTCAAAGTTGTCTATTAATACAGGTGTTGCTTTTCTGCAAGTATCTTGATTTTATGCTTGGTACAATCTGTGGCATTCACAAATATGCAAGGGCTCATATGTTCCTTTCAAATACCTATTGTGTATTAGCTCTTAACTCTACTGATACTTTTTTTTTTTAGTTTGTTTGTTAGTTTTTTTTGCCAGTCCTGGGCCTTGGACTCAGGGCTTGAGCACTGTCCCTGGATTCTTTTTGCTCAAGTCTAGCACTCTACCACTTGAGCCACAGTGCCACTTCTGGCCATTTTCTGTATATGTGGTGCTGGGGAATCGAACCCAGGACCTCATGTATATGAGGCAGGCACTCTTGCCACTAGGACATATCCCCAGCTCTCCACTGATACTTTGACCATTATGTTAATACAAAAGCAAACAGATATTGATGTATAGAAAAAAGGCCATCCTCATGCTGAAGCATGGCACTTCAGAAGAAGTGAAACCTGCAGAAAGATTGTTATGCTGATATTTAGTAAACTTTTTCAGAATAACCTACACATACTATTCCAAGCATCTTTTGTACTTAATATTGTCATGTCAGATTAGTTGCACCTGAGAATGTTTATCCGGTTTCTGGTGCTAGAGAAATATCCTGATGTAATAGGGGCCTTGTGTATTTGTTATTGTATTCCTTATTATCTAGTTAATATAGAACCAAGTATTACTACTATTATATATCTTCTTTCTACTTTATAGATAACTGAGCAAGCCCCAAAATATTATGTAAGTAAAGCACATTTGTAGAAGAATAAAATTCCAGACTTGGTCTTCTTCTGACTCAGGGCTAATTTCTTGCTGAAAATGTGCCATTACAGAAGCCCGTGTCCTTTGAAGATGTGGCTATCGACTTCAGCTGGGAGGAGTGGCAGGACCTGGACATTGCTCAGAGGACCTTGTATAGGGATGTAATGCTGGAGACCTACAGCAACATGTTGTCCTTGGGTAAGCAAAAGATACATTAATTTACAGGGTCAAGTGCTTTGATTTTAGTAGATCTATGAGTATTTATTAAATGTGCAATGCTATTTAGGTATAAGATTACAGAATACGGGAAGTAGTGCATCTTTCCAAGAAAATCCTTCCCTTGATTATATTACTCCAGAGGCAATTTTATTCCCATTCTTCAAGAAGTCAAGGTAGCACCAGTTAGGCAACAGTTCTGAGACATGATCTATTACCAGAGGAGTTTCTTATGAAACTTGTGGGCATTGTGATAGATCGATATATAATCTAGAGTAGAATATATATTTCTACTCAATCAGAGGAAATCAGTAATTGAAAGTGGGCATTTAAAATCTGAAGCTTTTACGTGGCAGTCCTCTTCATACCTATAATCCTAGGTATGGAAATGCAAACCAGCCAAATCAGAAGATTCTCCAAGAGAATCCTTTCTTCAATTAAAAATAAAAATCCATTGAAAGTGGTAGAACTCTGGCCTTTAGCAAAAGAGCTCTGGGACTCGGCCATTCCTTGAGTTCAAGGGAAAACACAGAAAAAAAAATTCCAAACCTTGTATTTCTATGTGAGGTCAACCATGAAGCTATTGAGAAATGAGAAATTAGAGTTTGGAGTACTCTGTGTATCAGAATGTCTGAGATCATTATAGCACAGATGTCCAGAATCACCATGATCAATAGTTCTCCACTGTTTCTTCGTTACAGGGCACTGTGTTTCTAAACCCAAGTTGATTATCAAGCTGGAGAAAGGTGTGGAAACATGGACAGGAGAAGCCTCAGGCAAGAATTTCCAAGGTGAGTGAGTGCATCCTACACAGTGCTGTTGGAGACAGAGCTCAGGTGGTAAGTTCACTTTTTTTGTCTGTTTTGTTTTTTAATTTATTTATTAATTAAATTTTGTTGACAAGGTGTTGTGCAAAAGGGGTACAGTTACATAATAGGGCAGTGTGTACATTTCTTGTGATATCTTACACTCATGTTTTTCTTTCCCTTCCCTAGATCAGGTAGGCATATATACAATACACAGTGTACCAAAAACATATACTGTAGCCATGTGGCATATGCCAAAGGAAATTCACCTAGAACTTTAAATATAGAGTTTGCTTATCCTTGTCTTTTATGATCATTCAGACATAGCTTTTGCGTTATTGTGATCCACTTAAAGGTCTACTTTAGACCTTGTTGTTTGGTTTTAGTTACATAATGTAAGGTCGCTGACTGAAACTTGTGGGAAACACCATTGGACAAGAAGTTTTTTGTTTCTCAGACCTGGTCTCTACTGTCTCCTCTTCCACCCACATTAACAGTTATATATCAAGGTGATCATGCCCTTTGTTTTTTGTGTTCCAGGCTTGTCTTACTCAACATTATTTGTTCAAGTTCTGACCATTTCCCTGCAAATACCAATATTTCACCATTTCTAATTGCTATGTAGTATTCCATTGTGTATAGGTACCATATTTTTTGGATACATTCATCTGTGTAGGGGCATCTGTGTTGTTTCCATATTTTGGCTATTGTGAATTGTGCAGCGATAAACTTGGAAGTGCAGATGTCTTTTTATATCCCGAGACCTGTTTTTCAGGATAGATGCCTAGGAGTGCCATGGCTAGGTCATAGGGTGGGTCTATGTTGGGCTTCTATTTTTTTTTGGCCATTCCTGGGCCTTGGACTCAGGGCCTGAGCACTATCTCTGGCTTCTTCCCTCTCAAGTCTAGCACTCTGCCACCTGAGCCACAGCGCCCCTTCTGGCCGTTTTCCATATATGTGGTGCTGGGGTATCGAACCGAGAGCTTCATGTGTAGGAGGCAAGCACTCTTGCTACTAGGCCATATTCCCAGCCCTATGTTGAGCTTTTTGAGGAACCTCCATACTGTTCTCCAACGTGGTTGTACTAATTTTCACTCCCACCGATAGGGAGGAAGGGTTCCTCTTTCCCCGCATCCACTCCAGCATTTGTTGTTGCCTGAGTTCAGAGTATAGGCCATTCATTCTAACTGGAGTGAGGTGGTATCTCAGGGTTGTTTTTATTTGCATTTCCTTTTCTGCCGGGCATGTTGAACATTTCCTCATGTGTTTCTTTGCCATTTTTTTCTCTTCTCTTGTGAAGTGTCTCTTTAGCTCCTTTGCCCATTTCATAATTGGTTTATTGGGCTTGGAGGGGCTTATTCTTTTGAGTTCTGTGTAGATGATGGATATTAGGCCTTTGTTGCTGTGCTGGAAAAGATCCTTTCCCATATGGTTGGCTGTCTTTCTACTTTGGTGGCTATGTCTTTAGCTGTGCAGAACTTTTTTGTTTTGTAGTAATCCCAGTTGTCGAGATTCTCCCCATCTGTTGTGCCCCTGGGACTCTATTCGGGAAGTTTCTTCCTGTGCTTATAAGTTCAACACAAAAGTTGCGAATGTCACTACTGCAAGGGATGTCGCTATGACAAAGGTTATTGCTACTACAAAGGTTATCACTACTACAAAGGGTGTCACTACTACAAAGGATCAAACCAGTCAAGGCAGATCTCTATCACCTAGCTACTATTTCCTCAAGATTAATTATCTTAGACCATTGATTTCCCTATTTACTGTCAAAAGCTTTGGCTGGGGCAGCTGTGCAAGCAAGTCTCCCCAGGGAGGCTCTATGCAGGGGGCGAGAGTCTCATGACACAAAGAGTCTTCCTTTAGCTAACAAAGGAGACTCTTTAATGAAGATTTGTTCCATTGAAGTAGGGTTCCTTTTGTCCTCATCCCCTCCAACATTTGTTACTGTGTTTTTTTTTTGTTTTTTTTTTTCCTAATAAAGGACATTCTTACTGGGTTGAGGTGGAATCTCATTGTTGTTTGACTTCCATTTATTTTATGGCCAGTGACGAAGAGTATTTTTTCATATGTCTCTTGGCCATTCTCATTTCCTCATCAGAGAAGTCTCTTTTTAAGTCTTTAGCTCACTTGTTGAGGGGGCGCTTGGTTCTTTGAGGTTTTATTTTGGAGGAATTTTATTTATTTATTTATTTATTTATTGGCTAGTCCTGGGCCTTGGACTCAGGGCCTGAGCACTGTCCCTGGCATCCCCAGCTCAAGCCTAGCATTCTGCCACGTGAGCCACAGCACCCCTTCTGGCCATTTTCTGTATATGTGGTGCTGGGGAATCGAACCCAGGGCCTCATGTATTTGAAGCAGGCACTCTTGCCACTAGGCCATATCCCAGTCCGGAATTTAATTTTTTTAGTTCTGAATATATTTTAGATATGAGGCCTTTGTCCATTGTAGGGCTGGTAAAGATATTTTCCCAATCTGTGGGCTTTCTCTTTATCTTCGAAGCTATATCTTTTGCCCAGCAGAAGCTCTGCAGTTTTATGCAGTCCCATTTGCCCAACATTTCTTTGATTTGTAGCATTTCTGGGCCTTTATTAAGTAAGTTTCATCCTGTGCCAAGGAGCCCAAGTATTTCTCCTACTTGTTCTTGTAGTGTTTTCAGGGTATCTGTTTTTATTTGGATGTCTTTGATCCTCATGTTTATTTATTTTTTGATGAATCATTTTAGATGTCCTGGAAATTGATGACATGATTAAGAGTTGCAAGGAAAGTCCAGAAGAATGGCTGTGTGAAGTAGCAATCACCAAAAGCAACCCTGTGGATGAAAGAATGAGATTATTGAGATCTTTTCATTTGAGCCCTAAACACATGCCAGAGCTGCATTGGAATAGTAGGAAATCCTTAGGAATGAGGACTGAGGCAGCCATTGCTTATCAGAATATGCTGCTCCATTTTGAGCCTAAAGAGATGCATGCTGGATCTAGACCTGGTGTCTCTCGTAACCAATGTGGGAAGTCCTTCACCAGGAAAACTGAACTCAGTGTTCATCAGGTAACTCATACAGGAGAGAAACCTTATAAATGTAATACATGTGGAAAGTGTTTCATGTGGAAAGCACCACTACTAATGCATCAGAGAACTCATACAGGAGAAAAACGATATAAATGTAAGACATGTGGAAAGTCTTTTACCCAGAAATCATGCGTAAGTGTTCATGAGAGAATACATACAGGAGAGAAACCTTATAAATGTAACACATGTGGAAAGTCCTTTGCCGCAAAAGCAAAGCTAAATATTCATGAGAGAACACATACAGGAGAGAAACCTTATAAATGTAGGACATGTGGAAAGTCTTTTGGCCATCAATCAGGTGTTAGTGTTCATGAGAGAACACATTCAGAAGAGAAACCTTATAAATGTAAGACATGTGGAAGGTCTTTTGCCTGGAAATCATATCTTCATTTTCATGAGAAAACACATACAGGAGAGAAACCTTATAATTGTAACACATGTGGAAAGTCTTTTGCTCAGAAATCATGGCTTAGTGTTCATGAGAGAACACATACAGGAGAGAAACCTTATAAATGCTACACATGTGGAAGGTCTTTTGCCCACAGATCACACGTTAAATTTCATGAGAGAACACATACAGGAGAAAAACCTTATAAATGTAACACATGTGGAAAGTCTTTTGCCCGGAAATCATATGGGAGAGATCATGAGAGAATACATACAGGAGAGAAACCTTACGAATGTACCACATGTGGAAAGTGTTTTGTACAGAAATCAGGCCTTCGTGCTCATGAGAGAACACATACAGGAGAGAAACCTTATAATTGTAACACATGTGGAAAGTATTTTGCACAGAAACCAGGCCTTCGTGTTCATGAGAGAACACATACAGGAGAGAACCCTTATAATTGTAACACATGTGGAAAGTCTTTTGCCACAAAAGCAGCGCTAAGTATTCATGAGAGAAGACATACAGGAGAGAAACCTTACAAATGTACCACATGTGGAAAGTATTATGCAGATACATCAACCATTCGTGCTCATAAGAGAATGCATACAGGAGAGAAACCTTATAATTGTAACACATGTGGAAAGTCTTTTGCCTGGAAATCAAATCTTAGTGTTCATGAGAGAACACATACAAAGTAGAAATATTATACTGTAACACATGTAGGAAGTCTTTTGCCTGTAAATCATACCTAAGTGTTCATGAGAGAAACCTTACAAATGTTACACAAGTGGGATGTCTTTCACCTAGTAGACATAACTTAGTATTCATTAGTGAACACAGAGAAGAGAAACCATATGACCATAACAATTGTGGGAAGTTGTTAACCCACAAGTCATATCTAAGTACTCAGAAGTGAGTTCAAACAAGTGATAAACTTTATCAATGTAATCATTGTGGAAAATAACTCACCTGGAAGTCACAACTAGCTTTTCATGAGAATACACAAACACATGAGAGAAACTTTATGGATGTAACACATGTGGAAAGTTTTCACCTAGAAATCCTGTCTTCCTGTTCATCAGCAAATGTACGCAGGAGAGCGACCTTACGAATGCAGCACATTTGGAATGTCCTTCAGGGTCAGGTCATCCTTAAGGAAACATAACAGAATTCACACAGGTCAGGAATGTAACCAGTGTGGGAAATCTTTCACCTGGAAAACACACCTGTGCAAAAGAAGTTTAGCGAGGAGTGTAACTACTTTAAGAAATGCTTCCTAATTACCAACAAAATAGGAAGACACAAAACAATTCGTGAAAGCATTGAAAAGGAAGAAAATATTACTACACATTACACTAGGGATGAATCTTGAATACAATCAGCTGAAGAAAATACACCAGTTAGAAAGGAACAGCCATGGCATGCTGTCTCATTGAGTGTGCAACAATCAACAAACTCATACACAGAAAGAATGATGGCTCTGGACACTGGGATAGAGAGGCACAAGAGCTGCATGTTCAATGATTCTATTGCTTCACATATGGAAATGGAAGATGAGAAATGTTCTAGATGCATGGAAGAGCTGGGAGCCCAAAATAAAGATGTACTATCAGTTTTCTTCTGAATACAGAACATCTTTTGGTGCTGTATAATTTTTGAGACCCAATTTTTAAAGTCATAGTTTTTTTGTGTGCTATCCTTGGGGCTTGAGCTCAGGCCCTGAGCACTGTCCCAGGCTTCTTATTGCTCAAGACTAGCACTCTATCACTTGAGCCACAGCACCACTTTTGGCTTTTTTTATATATGTGGTACTGGGGAATCGAACTCTGTGCTTTTATGTATGCTAGGCAAGCAAAAAGTACCACTAAGCCACATTCCCAGCTCCCAAAACCACATCTTTTACTGATTTGGACCACCTAAATTATCAACACAGTAGCCAATGAAGCTGGACCCTGACTCACACTTCTCATTCTAGCTATTCTGGACTATGTGTCCTGAGGATTTGGGTTCACAATTAGTCCATGCAGAAAATTTCACAAGACTATTTGCAATTAAGCAGCAATGAGTCATAAGTGGAGCTGTGGCCCAAGTATTAAAGCACCAGACTTTACTAGAACAAAGACCAACAGTAAGATAAACTTAGAAATCAGACTACTCAGTAAATTTTTAATGTGTCATTGAAATCAGTTACTTTAGAATATGTCTCTTTCAAAAGTGTCACATTTGATTTTAGATAATCTCTGTTTAATGTGTACTTAAAATAAGGTAATCTGAATGGCAAAAAACCCCGAAATGATAAAATAATGGCATACACAGGGAAATGGTCAGATCTTGAGTGAATAATGTTGAGCAAGACAAGCCTAGAGCACAGAGGACAGATCATGTCTGTAAAATAACAAACGTCTTTTCAAATGATATTTCTACAGGTTTTGGTGAGTGACTTTACATCATGTCTGTATAACCAAACAATTCCTAAGTAAATATAAAAAAGGTCTAGGATAGACCTGCCAGGAGCACAATAGCTCAACAGCTACATACATGTTATTATATAAGATGAGGCTAAGCAAAATGAACTCCAAGAGATGGAAACAGGAGTATTTTAATGTTGTCATTCTGGTTAATGTACTAGGTGAATTTCCTTTAACGTACCCCCTGGGGTCACTGTATATGATTCTGGTACACTGGATATTGTATATATGCTTATCTGAACTATGGAAGAGAAAGAAAAATGAAGGACGGTGTAACAAATATGACAAGAAATGTACTCACTACCTTATTATGTAACTGTACCCTCTCTGTACATCACCTTATCAATAAAAAATTTAGGGGCTGGGAATATTTCCTAGTTGCAAGAGCGCTTTCCTCCTACACATGAAGCTCTCGGTTCGATTCCCCAGCACCACTATATGGAAAATGGCCAGAAGGGGCGCTGTGGCTCAGGTGGCAGAGTGCTAGCCTTGAGCGGGAAGAAGGGACAATGCTCAGGCCCTGAGTTCAAGGCCGAGGACTTGCCAAAAATTAAAAAAAAAAAAAAACTAAAAAATTTAAAAAAAGAAGAGCATGACACTCTGAGTTCAAGCCCCAGTGTTGGAAATTAATGAACAAATAACTAAAACCAAATCCAGAAGCCAGTGCGTAAGGGGATCTATGGCGTTGAGCACCCACATCCCCTGCTGTGTCCCCTCTGTACCGCCATCATGAAAATGGCAATGTAGTTGATGTGCAGCATTCTGGTGCTGTTTTACAAAGTCAGAGGAGATTGGGTCCTCACAGTACCAACTTTCCTAAGTCAGTTCCCCAAAAAGGATGGAGGAGGCAATGGAGAGTTTAGTGCACTGATGGATAATCTTATAACCAGGCAAAAATTCAATAACTCACCAACTAAGTATTAATATATTTCAGTGCAGAAGAGCAGGAATGAATTTACTCCTAAGTGACAGCTGAAAATTTCTCTTTCAGACAGATGAAGGAACTGATCCATGTTAGGGCCTGGTTAAGCCAGGGGCTTTGCTTACAGTGGTATGAATGTAATAAGCTACACTCCACAGGGCTACCAAAACCCCTGTGCTCTGAGCCCAGCTCTAGGTTTGTTACTCTGTTTTGTTTGGAGGAGGAAGGGGAATGTTTTTCCTTACACCTTAAGAAAATATCCACCCTCACCTAATGGGTTTTCCCGACTCATTTAAAAAATTACATTTCTAATTCAAACGGGGCAACCCTCTGTTGAGTCTATGTATTAACTTCATAAGTATTCCTGCAACTCCCTTTATGAAACAAAGCTCTGATAGTTTACATGGACTGAATGTAGGTATAAGAAGCATCAGGGGCTGGGAATATGGCCTAGTGGCAGGAGTGCTTGCCTTATATACATGAAGCCCTGGGTTCAATTACCCAGCACCACATATACAGAAAATGGCCAGTGGTGGCACTGTGGCTCAAGTGGCAGATTTCTAGCCTTGAGCAAAAGAAACTGGGGACAGTGCTCAGACCAGGAATGCAAAGCCCAGTACTGGCAAAAAAAAAAAACAAAAAAAAACCAACAACAACAAAACAAAAACAAACTTCAAATGATCCCCCAAACTCTGGGAGGTATTGTCCAGATAGATGCCTTCAGTCCTCAGTCTGACATGTGACCCCCTGACTGGATCTTGCCCATGCATCTCCTGCTGGCTCATCCACTTTGTGGAACAGAGAGTGAAGTACTTGAATGAACATCAGACTAGACCTTAAAAGCCTGTTTGATGTACGTGGGACCAAAGAGGATTTTTCCTGGGTGTCATAGCTCGTATCTTTAAGCCTAGCTACTCAAGAGGCTGAGACCTGAGGAGCAAGGGTTGAAGCCATCCTGGCCAAGAAAGTCTGTGGGACTCTCATCTCAAGTTAACCATCAGTAAACCAGAAGTGGAGCTGTGGCTCAAGTGGTAGAGCATTTAGCCTAGAGCACAAAAGCTCTGAGCTTGAGCACCTAAGATTATTGAAGCTTCACTCATTAGGGGATATTTAGAAATCTACACTTATACTGAAATTTGAATTTTTGTTTTATGTGAATCAATTTGTCTAGTTTGAAGAGATAATACTCATTGTCTACAATGTAACCAGGGAACTTTAAAAATCAGAATTGTTTGAATTTACAGGTAGTTCTCCCTGCCCTGCTCAAACTGGCCAACACAGTGAGCCCATTGGTGCTAATTTATTGCACAGTTCTCTGCACCCAGTCAATCCTTTGCTATCCTGATACCTGGTATTCTGTTTTTGTTCAGCATCATCATTATACATAAGTGTTGTCACTTCATTTAAAATAGTTCCCAATTTTCTCTGGCATTTAAGAGCTTGGCCCGACAAATAGGAGCATGTGTTAAAGCTAGTCCATGGTACTTGTTAGGAGCTAGCGATAGTAAAGCAGCCCAGCAACCTGTGCCCTTTCAGGAAGGAGCAGCCTTACCCCCTCCTGCATTGTGTGGGGACCTGCCAAATTCATGGTCCAATGCTATCTAAAATCATAGGTTGGTTCAGAAAGTTACTATGAGGCCACCTGCCTATGACCTGACATAACTATGCTGTTTCTCTGCAAGTGTTAGAACCTCCTTGGCCACCTGCGTGTGACCTGCCTTGACCATGTGATATTTGCCTATATAACCCGACCCTGAGCCCAGCCCAGAGTGCTTCTCCCCAGCTCCCAAGTGTGGGCTGTGGCCTAAGACGGCCATTTTGCTTTTTTACTTCTCCAGTAAACCCCTCTTGGTACTTGAGGCTGTCTCTGAGTGGTGAACAATTGGAGGGATGGAGGATTCCCTCCACTCAGACCCCATTATGATACAGGGAGGGAGGGAGCTCTACCTTCTTTGTCCCCTTCTGATGAGCTCTACATGAGGTTTTCAGTCTCTGCTAGAGCTGATCACCCATTTGGGGTGGGGGATGGGGCAATGGGGAAATCACTGGTCCTGAATTGTGTGTGTGTCCCACGCTGCTGTGGGCTTTTCTGGGCTGGGGTGTGATCGATCCTTTGGCAGTGGCAGTCCTGGCTCTCCCCGTCTGTCTCTACTGATCTGCACCGCCCGGTTTCCCTGCTGTTGTTGTCTGGTCCCAGCCATTCGGTCCTGCGCCTTGGGTCCTGCACCGCCGTCTGTCTCTGTCTTCTCTGTGCTGGGTCTGGGGCCCATGGAGCTTCTGCTGTCTGGACTCTGCACTCGTGGCAGGACTTTTCGGCTGTTGCTAGATGGTAAGTTCTTGTTCAGCTGGTACTGAGCAGTAATGTTCCTTGTTCCCCTAAGCCCTGTACTTTGCAGAGAACTAGGTGATTGTGTCATTTCTGGGATGTCAGGTTATGCAGGTTTCAGGAAATAAGGAGAACACCAGGACTACTATCCTCTAAGGAGGAAAACAGCTTATCAGTGGTTGTGGGATTTAGCGCCAAAGCTTTTAGGGTAGCAAGAGTGATTACCTGGGGTAGTGATTAGGAATATCCTTTATCATAAATGGTTCTGAAGGTCAGGAGTGTCAGTGATGAGAATCTGTAAAAGGTTGAGAAAGGGATTTAAAAATTCCCACACATGGCTATAGTAATTTTTAGAGAGAAGCTAGACCTGAAGAAATCTATGCATAAATCCTTACTCCTGGGAACTATTCCTGCTTAGGTGAAAGGCATTGGTTATGTAAAACACTTTTATGATCTAAGAATCTAGAAAACATTGTTGTTCCTAACCTAATGGTTGAGGAGCCAGGCAGCCAAAGTAGAAATTATTTCAAGAAAGTAAGTGCAAACAGTGCAACTCTGCTTCTGTAATAACACAAAGATTTGTGAAAGTAACACAAGTAATGCTAAGGGCAGTTTGTAAGTAATCACTTGAAATCTATTGCTGTGAAACAATAATTGTGAAAATTGAGTAAATATTTCCTCTAATATAAAAAGAAAAAAATGAAACAAGAAATACATTACTCTGAGTTGTAATACATAAGTGTGCAGTCCTAAACAAACCCAAATAGGATGGGCAGGGGCCCTGATGGCAGCAGGCAGCAGTGTCTCCCAGTGGCTCCAATAGAATGTCAAACCTCCTGCTGGGCTGCCTGCAACTTTCTGCATAGACTGGTTAAAGAAGCTAGGTTATAAAACCTGACTTGAGCAAAATCTATTATTTTCCTGGTTGCTTTTTAAGTACAATGGCTTTTGTAATCTGGCGCCCCACTGAATTTCAAAACAGCTTTAGGTAATCAATGGCCCTTGGGTAATTTTGCCAGGGCAGTAAGTTTTAGTAATCAGACCTTTTTAATAAGGCTAGGATTTTCTAGGCCAACATAGAAGGTTTGGCTAATAGCCATCTCTCACAAGTGCAGTCTCTACCCTTGTACACTTGTTAGCACTGCATTCTATACTTCTGGTTTATCCTGCCTCATCTTTTAAAAAATAAGTATAATCCCTCAATCCTTAAGGGGAGCTGATGGGCAAAGATCATCCATCTTCTGTAACATTTTCAGGCTGACAACAATGCCTACATTAACTCTTAATAATTATATACACTTTTTCTTGGGGCCACAGCACTGTAGCCTTTTAACATTGTACTTTGTAAAAGTATTTTCCTTACTGGCTGTGGGAACTGATAGTAAGACAAGTTAAAAGATCTTGCTCTTCCATAGGAAAGACTGGAATACCAGACCCATAAGCGGGAGATATCAGGAATAGATGGAGAAACAGGGACAGTGGCTTCTGCCCATAAATATAATAAATGAGGGTTAGAAATATAGGTCCAATATATTGCCTCTGATGTAGCCCCTGCAGGTTATCAGAGCAGACCATTAGAATGGCCTTATCACTTAGATGAGAATGTTTCACCCCAGTATTGATGCACAGGAGGTGTTTATTGCCAGATCCTCTGGAGCAGGTGGTAGAAAAATCGGCTGTCTTTTGTAGAAACATAAGCAAACCCTCACCTCTGGGTTATTATCTCCTCTGGAACACAATCTAGCCCCACACCCAATCAAGTCCAGGCAGCCTGTGGCTTGTTTAACAAAGGTGGGGCTAAGAATTGGTGCTCTGCTCTGGCCATTATATCTCATAGGGGCAATTAAAAAATTAAGAACAAATAAATTAAGAACAAATATTGCTTCCTCAATAACAGTTCAGGCTACTTCATAAAGACTTTTCATAGAAGTCTAATACCCCTCAGTACTATCCATATTGCCCCTCCCCCCCTTTGTTTTTAGCTTGTTCTAATACACTTGACCTTGAGGATTATATTTAATTCATGTAAGATATTTTGAAATTTTAAGGATAGCATGGTTATGGTTTTCTTTTGCGGGAGCAAAAGAGGCTAAAGCATCTACTTGAGAATTACCATGTGCCATAGGACCTGGCAAATTATAATGAGCATGAATGTGACCTACATACAGAGAGTGCTGTCTTTGGCATAACAGGCTTTGTAAATGTTTAAATAGTGAATCTAGTGGGGGTTTTATTTGAGAAATATTAGCAGAATATACACTGCATAATACATGTGCTGCATATGCAGAGCCAGTGATTAAATTAAAAGGAATTAAGAAATTCTGTGAAACATATATAACAGCCTGTAACTCAATTTGTTATGGTGATTGCCAGGGAATGAGGAAAAGTTGATATTTATCTTCTGTCCCCAAAGCACATCTACAAAAACATTTGGAGCATTTAGAATGGGCTCAGAAACTAAAATATTATCAATAATATAAATTTGTTTTTGAAAGAATTGCCACAAAGGGCTAGAAGGTAAATGGTATAAAATTTCTCCAGGAAAGCCATTCAAGGCCAAAGGGAGTATATCAGAGGTTTGTAATGCAAATTGAAATTGTTTAGATATAGGCATGATAATGAAGTATGTGTTTTGCTCACTGATTTGTAGGCACCTTTCATGACCTAGCATAATAATAAAACCAATCACTTTTAGATGTGTGGTTAGCATTTTAGAGAATGTGGCCCTCGTATATATCCATTCCAAAGGCTTGTTGTATTGTGCTAGCACCCCTGTGGGCTAGACTTTGCTAAGTAGAGTCAATCACCCAATAGGGGCAGATAACTCTACCTTAGATACGGAATTTTGAGTCAGGGCTTTTTGTACTAAAAGTAATTCCTGACGTGCTTCACTAGTTAGTTTACGTGGACTATTTCAAGCCGAATAGCCTTGAAGAATGGAGAATAGATTATGTAAAGCATAGGTAGCGATCAGTTAATGTTTCCCTGCAACTTTCGAAAATCATTAGTGTTCAATTCTTCATTCCAAATTTTTATTAATTGGGGGTAACCTCTTGTCTTCTAACTAAATATCCTAGATACTTTAATGGATCTTCTGTTTAAATGAATTTTATCAGTGGCAATTATTAAACCATACTGTTGCAAGTGCAAAGGCAAAATTTGTAACAATTCTGATACAATATGTTTATCAGGTACAGCAAATAAATCATTTTATTGAAAACCTGCAAGGCAAACTGGAGTAACAATTAAACAATCATCTTGGTAGCCATCATTTTCCTATATCCAACTTAAGACTACCATGTAGAACAGGTCTGTTTTGCAAATCTCATATCTAGAGATCCATTTTTGATCTCTTAAGTCTTTTAACCAGCCTGGATGTATTTGAAGACATCTGGAGCCTAGGTGCCACCCATTGCTTTAGGCTGCTTGTTTTCACTTCCAAGTTTCTTATCTAGAAAGGCATTCTAAAGCCTTTTAAAGTAGAGGCTTTCACACCTTCTCCTAAGCCTTTATTTGCATGGAAAAACTGAAGCCCAGGGGACACATTGCCTCCTGACTGCCTGTTTTAAAAGAACCATTTTGGGGCTGGGGATATAGCCTAGTGGCAAGAGTGCCTGCCTCAGATACACGAGGCTCTAGGATCGATTCCCCAGCACCACATATACAGAAAACGGCCAGAAGCGGCGCTGTGGCTCAAGTGGCAGAGTGCTAGCCTTGAGCGGGAAGAAGCCAGGGACAGTGCTCAGGCCCTGAGTCCAAGGCCCAGGACTGGCCAAAAAAAAAAAAGAACCATTTTGTTTATATACAGAGAGAAAATGAGAGTTGTGTACTTTTATCCTCATTAGTTTATGTACTTTAAAAAATTGACCTGATTATATGTAACTTAAGGTAGTCTTACTATTCCATCACAGTTTACACTTATAAAATGTAGTACCTGAACCATTAAACTGATACCCAAAACAGTTGTAACAATAGTGTATTTATTTAGCCGTGGGCCCCAGAATTATTTACATGAGATTCCAGACTTAGCACTTTTGCCTTTTTAATACATTCAAATTGTAAAACTGTACAGAAATCAAATTTTATCAGGTGAATAAACTTTTAACTCTCCTTTAAGATATTCCAATTTTAATGCATCTTAAGGGGCAGTTTTAAAAGTATCAGTCAAATCATTCCTTTTTACCATCAAGTTGTCAATGTTCACCTGCAAACCAAAGAAACAAAAGAAAGGCCTCCATTGGCCTGTCCTATAGAATGGGCCTTTCTCCATCCTACTCCTTAGAGCTTGATGAACTGCCTTGGCAGATGCCCCCCTGTGACTCTGCCACCCTGTGGACTGGCTAAGCTGCACCTTTGTCAGATTACCCCTCACTCCTGAGGATAGGCTCACTGGCACATGCTAGGTTCTTATTTTTTATTTATTTAATTAATTTAACCATCAATTAAAGAGTTGTGCGTTTTTTTTGGCCAGTCCTGGGGCTTGGACTTAGGGCCTGAGCACTATCCCTGGCTTCTTTTTGCTCAAGGCTAGCACTCTACCACTTGAGCCACAGCGCCACTTCTGGCCATTTTCTGTATATGTGGTGCTGGGGAATTGAACCCAGGGCCTCATGTATATGAGGCAAGCACTCTTGCCACTAGGCCATATCCCCAGCCCTAAAGAGATTTTTAACTATAGTTGCTCTTTAAGATAAAATAATAATCCTTTAAAACTTTTGGTAATGCCCAAACTTGATGACCTTTTGAAGTTTAAAGTTAAACCCACCCATTTGTATATCATACAGTTTCAATCTTGAACACATTCACACCCACATATGCATGTGTGCACACACACATACATACATTCACATATACAAGTATTTATGTAAAAGAACTTAAAAGCGCTCAAAACAACTATCGGCTGTACATTTTTTGTGGCAAGAGGTATTTTAGCCCTACGAATCGTCAAGGGCGCATACGTTCTTTTAAATGTTTTAACACTTGAATACCTGTTTCTTCATACCAAGCTTCAGATAAGTTTACAGGAAGCATAACAAATGGTGGTTGCTTAATAATAATTACAGAATCAGTAAGACCACTATGCAAGCAATTTGTAAAAGAACAATTAGTGCAGGTAACATTGAAATACATGGCTCCTATAGAAATATTAAAAGGTCCATACATAATAGCATAAGGGGGTGTTACACAACTCATAATATTTCTTAAAGAAGTAGAAGTGGGCCAGGAGATATTGTTCAGGGAAGCCACTAAGATCCAGACATGGCGTTGAGGGTGTCCATTCATCCACCACAGATCTGGGTTGTACTTGTTGGAGAGATTTGCTACAGACCAGTCCATCAGCTGAGAATTAGTTCCTGAAGTATTGGTTATAAAAGGGTGATCATGTCTACACTTTACGGGGTGAAGTTCTCCCGTGCATTCTACAATTTGAAAGGAGTTGATGCAGCGAGGTATCATGAAGGACGAGGTAGAATTGGTATGTACAGGAAACCCAGTAGGCAATGAAGTCATGTGTATATTATATACTTGACTATTATCAGGAATCCAAATTCTATAGTTTATGGGTTGCATTACAGTACAGCCTGGAATATAACTGTTGGGAGTCAGTTGTAAAGCATAAAGGGGTTCCAATGTCAGAAGCTGCAAAATCTCCCATCTTAACGTGTTGGACAAAAGGGTCTGGAGCTGTACCGTACACTGATCTGTTGACATGGACGAACACCTCAGCTCCCTCCCAGGTCTCAGGGTGCACAATCGGTGGATCTGGCACGTAAGCCCAGTGGGTCAGCGCTTGTACTGTTCTGATGAGTTTCCACAATCCGAACACAACGCTCAGGTAGCCAGCGGGCATCATTTTCTTTTTTTTTTTTAATTTTATTAATTGGACATAAATTTTTTTACAAGGTGTTGTGCAAAGAGGGTGCAGTTACATAGTAGGGCAGTGTGTACATTTCTTATGATATCTTACAACCTGTTTTTCTATCCCTTGTCTAGGTCAGGTTGACATATATGCAATATACAATGTATCAAGAACATATACAGTATTCACAGACTTGGTCTCTACTGTCTCTCCGTCTCCCTTTGTTAACAGTCATATATCAGGGAGATCATGCCCCTTTGTTTTCTGTGTTCTAAGCTTGTCTCACTCAACATTATTTGTTCGAGTTCTGACCATTTCCCTGCAAATAATATTTCACCATTCCTAATCGCTATGTAGTATTCCATTGTGTATAAGTACCATATTTTTTGGATCCATTCGTCTGTGGAGGGGCATCTGGGTTGTTTCCATATTTTAGCTATTGTGAATTGTGAGCGGGCATCATTTTCATCCTGTGAAAAAACACAGACATGTCCTCGACCCCATGTCAATACTGGATCGGGCCCGTGCCAAGCACTTGTTAAAGGATCTTTCCACTTAACTTGAGCAAAGCTCTTTGCTCTCTCTTTTCCCAGAATCTCTGTGCTGCAGAGTGGCCATTGCAATCCAAATTTAAAAAATTTATTACGAATAAAGCATGAGAAAGTATATTAACAGGAGAGAAGGGATATAGTTCCCCCCTTTTAATTTAGAAATTTGGTGTTTTAACAAACCGTTGGCCTGTTTGACAATTCCTTGACCATGAGGATTATAGGGAATTCCTGTAGAGTGAACAATTTGGTAAGATTTGCAAAAAGTTTGAAAAGCTCATCCAACATATCCCGGACCATTATCAGTTTTAATTTGTTTAGGAAGTCCCATAGTAGCAAAGCAGCGTAAGGCATGGGAGATACAATGTTTGCCAGCTTCCCCGCTAAGAGGAGTAGCCATAATAAAATTAGAGCAAGTGTCTATTGTAACATGGACAAAGCGGAGCCGTCCAAAAGAGGGGATGTGAGTTACATTCATTTGCCACACATGGTTGGCCACTAAGCCTCGAGGGTTAATGCCATTGGAGGGCACAGGCAGGAAGGTAGCAGAGTTGGGACAAGTTTTTACAATTTGACGAGCTGCCTCACGAGTAATATGAAATTGCTGACGTAAGGCACGGCTGTTTTGATGGTGGGCAGCATGTGATTGCTTTGCCAAGTCAATTTGAGAAAGAAAAATTTGGGTAGCCTCATCCGTGATAGCATTGCCCTCACTTAATGGTCCAGGAAGCTTAGTATGGGCACATATAAATCCAAAAAAGCACAGATAGGTGCGCAAGCAAAGAAGAAGTTGTATCTGGCAAAAAAGAGTTTGAATAGTGGAATTAGCTGTACCAAGAAAAGGGACAGTTTCAATGACCTGAAGGGCTCGAATAACATAGTGACTATCCGAATATAAATTAAAGGCTTTAGTAGGTAAATGAGTAAGGGCCTCTAAAACTGCTTGAAGTTCAACTTCCTGGGCAGAAGAAAGCCCAGTGTCCCAAGATCTAGTTTCACCATTAATAGTAAGAGCTGCCGTTCCATTAGAGGATCCGTCTGTAAACACCAAGGCAGCCATAGAAAGAGGAGATAGAGATACAATCTGAAGAAATATAAAGGTGTAAGAAGAGGCAACGTGAAGTAACTTGTTGGAGGGATAATGATGTGAATTGTGTCCACAAAATTGGCCCAAGCAATGGCCCAGGAATCACAATGAATATAAAGCCATTCTTGCTGCTGTAAAGTGTAGGGGATATAAATAACCTGTGGATCTCGTCCATGATACTTACAAGATTCCACATGGCACATATGGACTAAGGTGGCTACCCATTCATAATAAGGAGTTAACACTTTTGGAGGAGTAGCAGGTAAGGAAAGCCACAAAAGGGGTCCCTTCTGCCAGAGGACTGCAGTTAGAGAATGTGGTGTAGTTAAAATATAAGCTTCCCAAGGGGCTGAGTAATCTATATAATTTACATGTTGGGAAGAAATGGCAGAATTTACTATGCTCAAGGCTTCTGCTGCTTTAGTTGTTATTTCTCTGGGAGATGTAGGGTCAGGGTACCCCTTTAATAGATCAAACAAGGGTTTTAATTCAGCTGTGGACAATTTAAGATAAGGGCGAAGCCAATTAATGTCTCCCAGAAATTTTTGAAAATCATGCAAAGTACGCAAATGAGAAGTTTTAACCTGTAATTTCTGGCTAGTAAAATAATAGGGACCCAAAATATGACCAAGATAAGTATACGGAGGATGCTCTTGCACCTTTTCACTAGCTATTATTAACCCAAAAGAGGTTAGATCTTGTTTCAATTTTCCAAAGGCTTGGCATACTACTGCAGGGTTTAAGTGAGCCAATAAAATATCATCCATGTAATGAATAATATAAACAGAAGGAAAATTTTGGCGAGTAGAAGAGAGAGCCCGCGTCACAAAGCTTTGACACAAGGTGGGGCTGTTTGCCATGCCTTGGGGCAACACTAGCCAATGGTACTGTTTCATGGGTTCTTTAAAATTAGTAGAGGGGACACTAAATGCAAAGCCTTTGCAATCTTGAGGAGCAAGGGGTATGGTATAAAAACAATCTTTTAAGTCAATTCTAATTTTGTATGTATTTTGAGGAATTGCCATAGGAGAAGGCAAACCCGGTTGTAATGCCCCCATAAGTTCCATGGTGGCATTTACTCATCAGAGATCCTGTAGGAGTCTCCATTTACCAGATTTCTTTTTAACAACAAAAATAGGCAAATTCCATGGGGAGGTAGTAGGAGCAATGTGGCCCAAGTCCAGCTGTTCCTGCACCAGCTGTTGGGCAACAATAATCTTTTCAATTGATAGGGGCCACTGATCCACCCACACCGGAGTGTCTGATAACCATGTGCTAGGATCGGCATGAGGGACAGGATGAGCAGCAGACCCCATTAAAAATATCCCAGCCCTTGTCTAGGAGGTCGGGGCTGAGGTTGAATGGGTTCTCTAATTCCTTGTTGCTGACTTCCCAATCCTCCTGAAGGCAGTAGCCCTTGACTTAGGAGTTGACGAGTGACTGCGTCACTAGGGCTAAACAAATAAACTCCCATCTTTTCCATAATATCTCTGCCCCACAAATTTATGGGCAAATGATCTAATACAAAAGGCTGGAAAGTCCCAGAATGCCCCTCACCATCTCTCCAGTTAAGGATGGCACTACTTTGTTGGGTGTCCGTGGCATGGCCAATGCCCTGCAAGGATGTAAGAGATGCAGTAAGAGGCCAGTTGGAAGGCCAATGTCTCTTGCCTATCACAGACACATCTGCTCCTGTATCTAACAGACCTCGGAAGGGCTTTTCTTGTATATAAATTGTAAGCTCGGGCCTTTCCCGTTTTACGTTTTGAACCCAAAATATGTCTGAGGACCCAAAACTCCTTTCTCCCCTAGGGTTCGTGGTCCCTGATGCACCGGCTGAAATTAAAGGAACAAGGACGAGCTGAGCAATTCTTTGTCCTGCAGGGATAGAGATAACACTAGCAGGCGCTGAAGCCATGATTTTTATTTCTCCAGTATAGTCCTGATCTATCACTCCTGGAATAATATGCAGGCCTCTCAGTGCAGAGCTACTGTGGCCTAACAGTAAGCCGACAGATCCCTTCGGTAGGGGGCCAATGGCTCCAGTAGGGAGGGCCTGGACTCCCATCTCCGGAGTCAGTACTGAGCTGGTGGAGGAGCAGAGGTCCAGTCCTGCACTCCCTGGCGTTGCTCGGAGGAGGCAGGAAACTGATTGTAGCTGCGAGTTGTCGGGCGATGGGCCTGAGGTTGGGGGAAGGAAGGAGCCACCCCAAAATTTCTCTGTGGGGCCAGGGGCTGGCCCCTCTGCCAGTTTCCCAAAATCGGGCGGCCAGAGTTAACAAAAGTAGATCTGCAATTCTTAGCCCAATGCTTCCCTTTATTACAACGGGGACAATTTCCAGGCTTTGCTCTCCTTTCCTGATTAGGGCAGCGAGCCATTAAGTGGCCCATTTGTCCGCAGGAAAAACAGCTGCCGGGAGGCCCAGCAGTGCGCAGATGTCCCTTTCCTTTTTCCCCTGTGCGAGAGGTGTGTAAGAACTCAGTTACAGTCTGCCTCTGGAGCACTGCAGCCAGCGTGAGGCCCTGCATATAGGATGGACCAATGTCTGCACAAAGCCGTATATAGTCAGTTATTTCTACCTTTCTCTTAATAGGTATGATGGCTGCTTGGCAAGCTGCATTAGCATTCTCATATGCCAATTGTTGTACAAGGATCTTGCTGGCTCCCTCATCTCGGATCAGACGACTTGTCGCCTCCAATAATTGAGAGACAAAGTCTTGATAAGGTTCATCTGACCCCTGTCTAATTTTGGAAAGGTCTTCAGTCTTACTAGAGTTAGGGAGTCTACTCCAGGCACTTTTAGCGGCAGCACTTATCTGACCATAAACGTCTGGGGCGTAATCTAACTGGGTCTTGGTGCCAGCGTAAGCACCTTCCCCAGTGAGCTCTGCAAATGAAGCAGGCACATTATTTGCTCTGTTGGTCTCTGCTGTTGCCTGACACTGATCTACAAATTCAGACTTCCATAATAAGTAATCTCCTCCACTAAGACAAGCCTTAGCTAACTGTTTCCAATCATTTGGGCATAAAGTTTTTGCAGCCAAGGTATCAAGAATGACTTGAGTAAATGGCACTGTAGGGCCGTATTGAGCACAAGCCTTCTTTAGATCACTTATTTGTTTAAATGGCAAAGGCTGGTGGACTGCTTCGTTATCTTCAGTCCTCCTTACTGGGAATAATTGAAAACCAGAAATGTCCTCCCCTTCATGAGCAGCCTGCGCCAGGCAGAGTTGCAGGGCACTACGCTTAGGGGAAGGATTAGGACTTGACCCAAAAAGGAGTTCACCGCTAGGAGGGCCAGGCGCCTTTAGCAGCACTGGCTGAGATGGTACTGGTGGTGAGACAATAGCAGGCGGTGGGGGGTGGTGGGAAAGGATCAAAGTCCGCCAAGATTGTGGGCGGGGGGCCCACAAGTTTCTAACTTTGCAGGAGCTTGTTGTCCTGGCTGAAGCTGCGACAACAGGGTTATGGCTGATTCCAGCATTTTCTCAACATGGGTTAATCTATCTACAATAGGCTCATTGCATAATTTCTCCTCAGAGTCTGAGCCATCTGAGTCTTCCTTAATATCTAGCCCAGTGGGTTCAGATCTTACTAATTTTCTCAGCTCTTCCGGGGCAGCTGCATAAGCTCCGGGGGCTGGGTGATGTTCATCAGGCCCCTGTTCAGTTTCTCTGATGGACTGATCGAATCTAACCTGTTCATGTCTAGGATCCAAACAATCTCGGACCAGATTCCAGAGAATAAAGGCATCCACTGGGGTTTTCTCAGGGACATTTACATCATACTACTCCTGAATCCTTTTTCCTATTTTTCGCCAAGTTTCTAAGTTAATGGTTCCTTCCTCCGGGAACCAGGGGCATGCTTCCTCAACAAAATGAAAGAAACATTCTAACTGACTTTGGCCAATTTTCACTCCCCGGGTATGTAGCATGCCTTTGAGGGCCTGCACGTATAGCGTGCATCTATTACCTTGTCCCATAATTTCTTACTCCCGACAATACTCTCTCCTCCCGCTCTCCTTCCCAAGTACTCGGATGTCCTTGCCTGAGCGGGGGTCCTCCGCCGTCGACCCCAGGCCTTCAAGTCCCTGTTCCAGGCACCAAACCTGCTGGGCCAGCCGGCAGTGAAATGGGAATCCTGACTGAGGGGCGATGAGGATTAAGGAAAAGGAAAAATAAGGCAAGAGAAAAAAACAAGAGACAAAGATGGGGTACGGGAGGTCTGCAGCCGCAAGGTTGAACCTCAAGACTGCAGCCATGTATATTTTTAAATTCCAGCTTATATACAGTTTGACAACCAGGAAATAGCATAGGATTAACTAAGGTTTAAGAAAACAGGAAGGCCTTGAAATTGGTAAATAACAACAGACAGTAAAACAAGATATGGTTGGATGGAATACATAACAGACTCTTGTTGACATAATAAAACATCTCGGGATTAGTACTGTCCTTCAAGTAAACCATGTCCTTGCATGTCCTTGAGATAACAACATGGCCAGAGATTAGGATAAACTTTGGCTCCCTAAGCTGTGACCTTGCACGCCCTTGAGAGTAAGCCAGAAGTAAGGGTGAATTTCGCCGTTAGCTCCCGACACCACAAGAAGGTTTTATTCTTTTCCATCACATGTATAATGTTTTGAGCAGGAAAATCTGGGACAAAGTCACACAGGTTCTTCCATGACTACTTCATGTGCCTTCTCTCCTAGCTATACTTTCAGAAGTTTCTGATCATTTTCATCAGCAACACAGAATGAATGGCTCTCTGGTGAGTTACTTTTTATCTCTTACTTTGTTTTATCTTCCAGTTTATGAACTTATGGAGACCCAAGATTTAAAAGGAAAAGGTAGTCAGTTTTGGGAAAATGTTCATTAAGTAAAAGAAAAGTTTCGTGTAGATTTAGCAGATTATAAAATTTTGCATCCTAATTTGAGTGAAGATTTGCTTCACTTTGTTTCTAGCTTTCCTGGTGTGAGAAAAAGTAGTCACACTTGTTATGTGATTCAGTGACACCAAGGAGATGACTTTATGGAAGTGGAATGTTCACTGACAATGGGTCAAAGGCATCTTCACTAGCAACATTAGACTATCTTAATGAAGTGTCACTGAAGTTCCTAAAGTAGTATGATCACAAACACCTTCAAATGTTCTAGAAGACTGTTACAACATAGAGTTGTGTTTTCTTCAGAAGTTCATTAGTTATATCCCATGACTGCTTCCTGGCCTTAGTCTCACTTGAAACTTAATTGATGATATAACCTGTGGTCTTTCTAGAAATCTCTCTGGGTTTATTATTTTTTTCAAAGGTGGCCTACCAAAAGTTTTCTCCCTTTTCTCTCTTCTATTTCTGGTTTACTAACTTGGTTTTTCTTTTTTTCTGCTAGTCCTTGGGCTTGCACTCAGCACCTGGGCACTGTCCTTGAGCTCCCTCTGCTCACGGTTAGCACTCTACTACTTAAGCCACAATGCCACCTCTTACCTTTCCTGAGTTATTTATTTATTTATTTTTGCAAGTCCTGGGGCCTGGAACTCAGGGCCTGAGCACCATCCCTGGCTTCTTTTAGCTCAAGGCTAGCACTCTACCACTTGAGCCACAGTACCACTTCTGGCTTTTTCCATATATGTGGTGCTGAGGAATCAAACCCAGGGCTTCATGTGTGTGAGGCAAGCATTCTGCCGCTAGGCCATATTCCCAGCCCCTCTGAGTAGTTTATTAGTGATGACAGTTTCACATATTTTCCTGCCCAGGATGGCTTTGAACCACAGTCCTCAAATATCAAACTCCAGCTGTGAGCCACTGGCACCTGGCTCTTTGATTTCTTTATTTCTCTCTTGCTCTCTCTCTCTCTTTTAATCTGGTTTTTTCCCTCTTTTTTCTATCAGTCCCTGTCACCCTCCCTATATCTCTCACTTTCCCTTTTCTACAAAGGCTGTGTCCTGGAACTAATTTTTCTTACTGATCAATTTTCCTTTGCTGAGCTGGCTCTCAGAATTGACATTTTTCTTCCCCTTATATAGGAAATTTTTGACCTTCCTCACCCTCCATCGGTACACATAAACAAAAGTGATTTATCCTGTTTCTGTCATCTAGCTCTGTCATAATCTTGTTTTAGAGCAATTACAGAAAATGTGTATTCTTTATGCTTACCTACATCTTTGCCATTTACCTGACCTTATCCTGTGTGTATAATCTGTTAGCACCTTTTGTTATTTTCATGAACCAGGATAGTTTCTCCTGTTAAGATGCACTGTTGATGAAATTATCTCTCTCTGAAAAAAGAGTTTCTCTGGCCTTTGGATTGTGAATTGAAGGTTATATTCTTTCAACACTTTACAGATACAGTTCCTTTTCGTGTTTTAGTCAGCATTCGTCACTGGTATTGTGAAGTATGGCTGGATTGGAATGACTGTTGGCCATTCTTCATTTATAATGGGGTTCAATGTGGGAGTAAAATAACTCTCCTTTTATCCTCTGCACAAAAAATTAGTGCTATATCTTATTCCAGCTTTAAATTTTTTCTTCTGTCTTTTGTAGGTCACATCCCTCTTTATTCTTCTTTTGCTCTGTCCATCTTGTAGTCATGTTTCACATTTTTTGTCATCTTGAATGTTTCTTAAACTTGTATCTATTTGCCTTCTGTCCTTCCACGAAGGCCTATTAAGTTTCAAATTTGATCAAGAAACATCTTATTCCCCTCTCACTTCTGTTCCATATTGTAGGAGGTAGGTGATGTTCACAAAACTACATGCTAGCAGTTACTTTTTATGTAGGAAGGAAGTATAAGGGTACCTGTGACCACACTTTAATCTTTACAAATTTAGTAACAAAACATTTTATTGTGGGAACTAAGTGATACCTTGTAAGTGCCAAATTAGTCACTAATTAATTTCTTGAATACTGTTACTCCCTTTAACACTCACCAAGACACTGCTTTTGGTATAACCTGGAAGTGCTGTATGAATTTCTTGTGATATACTGAATAAAAGATCCATATGGGCTTTTCAATGAGGCAGGATATGAAAATGCAGAGAAAAACTGTTTTTTTTTTTACCTCATTGTTTCCCTAGTTATACTGACCTTTATCAAAGTAACATACATAAACTATTCCAGACACCAACTTATATTTAGTGCTGTCATGCCAGATTATTAACTCCTTAGAGACAGATATTTCTACTTTGATTTTTCTTTCTTCAACTCTATAGGTATCAGAGAAAGCTCGAAACATCTTATGTAAGACAAAAGTATACGTGGAGAAGAAGGAAATTCCAGAGTTGGTATTTTTTAATGACTCAGGGCTAATTACTTGATGGAAATGTGCCATTACAGAAGCCGGTGTCATTTGAAGATGTGGCTGTGGACTTCAGCTGGGAGGAGTGGCATTACTCAGAGGACCCTGTATAGAGATGTAATGCTGGAGACCTATAGCAACCTGGTGTCCTTGGGTGAGCAATACTTACATTAACACACAAGGTTGAGTGCTTTGTTCTTAGTCAATATATTAATTAGTTTCAGTACTATGTAAGTTTCAGTTCATGTAAGATTCCAGTCCATGGGAAGTGTGACTTCTTACTAAGAAAAACTTTAACTTCATTATGTAACTCCTGAGGCAATTTTATTCTCATTCTTCAAGAAGCCAAGTCATCAGTTTGACAAAAGGTATATCTATGTTCCATTAACAGCAGACTGTCTGCTCAAACTTAAGGTGGTTGCTTTAGGTGTATATACAATCTAGAAGAGAATGTATATCACCATTGGAAGTATGATTTGGAAATCACTAGTTTAAAGCTGATATGTAAAGTTGAAAGCTGTTAATTGGGAAAGTCAATCATAGAACTGGTGAGAAATGAGAAAGTAGATTTAGGAGCAACCTTGTGTGCTAGGATGGGTGAAATCAATACACAAAGGCCCAGCAGAAGCAGTAAGTCTCACTGTTTCTTCTAAACAGGGCACTGTGTTCCTACACCTGAATTGATTGTCAGGCTGCAGCAAGGTACAGAACCATGGATGGAAAAAGCCCCAGACAAGAATTTCACAGGTAAGTGAATGCATCTTGCACGGTGATGTTGGAGCCAGAGCCCAATTGGTATGTCCACGTTGAGCTGTACTGAGCAATAATGTTCCTAATTCTCCTGAGATGTGTGTGTATGTGTGAGTGTGTGTCCAATAACTAGGTTATCCTTTGTTAGAAAGACATGTGAATCAAGAATCCATGTGGAGGGCTGGGGATATGGCCTAGTGGCAAGAATGCCTGCCTCGGATACACGAGGCCCTAGGTTCGATTCCCCAGCACCACATATACAGAAAACCGCCAGAAGCGGTGCTGTGGCTCAAGCGGCAGAGTGCTAGCCTTGAGCGAGAAGAAGCCAGGGACAGTGGTCAGGCCCTGAGTCCAAGGCCCAGGACTGGCAAAAAAAAAAATAAAAAAGAATCCATGTGGAGCTCTACTGAGTTTTGTGTGGGAGTAGAGTTAAAGGTAGCAATTCTCCTTTGTCTTTGAGGAACTCATACTTTACAAAAAAAAGGGTTGGGGGGTGAGGAAATGTGAAGGAGATTCCATTTTTTGTGGAACTAGCAGTTTGCATGTACCAGGGAGTAAGGAGGGTGCCAAGGCAATTCTCAGGTAAGGACAAAAGCTTATCGGTGGTGGTGGGCAGAGACTGGGATTCAGAACCAAGGCTTTTAATCTGGAGAAGAGTAATTCTTAGTGAGAAGTTAGAACTGAAGTAATAGGTATAAATCCTCACTCCTAACCATTCCTGCTAAGGTAAAAGGCAAAAGGACCTATAAAACACTCTTATGGTCAATGAATCTAGAAAATGTTCCTATTCTTAACCTACGAGTTGAGACACAAAGCCGCACAAAATATTATTTCAGGAAAATAAAAGAAAACTAACCCTCTATAACCTAACAAAACAATATTAAAACCTGTTACTTTGCATTGTAAAATACCAGTAGTGCATGAGGAAAAAAACCCATATTTCTCATATATTAATTCCTAGTATTGATATTTTAGAATCTATAATAATTAAGATATGAGGCAATGTTCTATCTTTATGTTAAGAAATGTTTTGGGCTGGGGATATAGCCTAGTGGCAAGAATGCCTGCCTCGGATACACGAGGCCCTAGGTTTGATTCCCCAGCACCACATATACAGAAAACGGCCAGAAGCGGCGCTGTGGCTCAAGTGGCAGAGTGCTAGCCTTGAGCGGGAAGAAGCCAGGGACAGTGCTCAGGCCCTGAGTCCAAGGCCCAGGACTGGTCAAAAAAAAAAAAAAAGAAATGTTTCAATCTCATTCATTTTTTCTTAGCATTTTAGATGTCCAAAAAATGGATGACATGATTAGGACATGTCAAGAAAGTACAGATGAATGTGTGTGTGAAGTAGCAGTCACTAATAGCAACACAGTGGAGGAAAGAGTTAGATTATTAACAACTTTTAATTTCAGCTCAAAACATATGCCAGAGCTAAGTAGGAATAATGGAAACTACTTAGGAATGAGGACTGAGGAGTTCATTGACTGTCAGAACATGCGATTCTACAGTGAGCCTGGTAGGATGCATGCTGCCATAGGCCTGGTGCCTCTCATGTAATTGAACAATCTCTCAGATGTTCCAAGCCCTTCATCCAACAGTCACATCTCACGATGCATCAGAGAACTAGAAAACTAATGAATGTAACTATCTTGTTTTAATAAGTTAGTCTTCAGTGTGCATCATAGAACATACAGATGAGAAGAACTTTATGAGTATAATAAATGTTAGAAAACACTTCTCAACAGGTATCAGAGCCCTGAACACATGACACAATCTCTCTAAATTTAAATATAGGAAGTTTATCAAGCTGTCAACTTTCAGCAAGCATTAGAACATTCACAAGTGAAAGAAACCCAATGTAAAAATATCTTCTGTCAGAAATTAATTACACAGAAAGTAAATTATACAGAGAAATACTACATGGCAAAGGTAACCTAGGTGTCATTTACTCCTGGGCACTCACTGAGCCAACATTTCTTACCCTGTCATTGTGTTGAATGGGGATGATATACCTAAATATTATCCAAAGGATTTGGACAAAAGTGATGGGCATTACTTCCAGGCTTGACAAATGGAAAGTGAAGTTGTTGATTGGTATCTTTTATAATAAAGAATGGCTTTCCAAATAATTCTGTACCCTCTTTTCAGAATTACAATCTCCAGCCCTTTTCAGATGGAGTCAAACTGTCCAAGTTGGTTTAGGGAAGAGTGGTTGTGGGGGGCTGGGAGAAAGACTGTCATGATTTGAGCCAAGGAAATAAGAGCATGAATTTTTTCACTGCTTCCCTGAAGTCTCCATATGTCTTTGAACACAAATACTTAGTATTTCCAGTTCACTTTTGGAGTGTGGAATATGTAAGGAAAGATGCTATTGTTTGTTCATTACAAAATATACATGGCGACCATAAAAGAAATGCAAATCAAAACAACATTGAGATTCCATCTCACCCCAGTAAGAATGTCATATATCAAGAAAACTAACAATAACAATTGTTGGAGGGGATGTGGCCAAAAGGGAACCCTACTTCATTGTTGGTGGGAATGTAAACTGGTTCAGCCACTCTGGCAAGCAGTATGGAGATTCCTCAGAAGGCTAAATATAGAACTCCCCTATGACCCAGCAACCCAACTTTTGGGTATCTATCCAAAAGACCACAAACAAAATCACAGTAATGCCACCAGCACAACAATGTTCATCGCAGCACAATTTGTCATAGCGAGAATCTAGAACCAACCCATATGCCCCTCAGTAGACGAATGGATCAGGAAAATGTGGTACATATACACAATGGAATTTTATGCCTCTATCAGAAAGAATGACATTGTCCCATTTGTAAGGAAATGGAAGGACTTGGAAAAAATTATACTAAGTGAAGTGAGCCAGACCCAAAGAAACATGGACTCTATGGTCTCCCTTATTGGGAATAATTAGTACAGGTTTAGGCAAATCATAGCAGAGCATCACAAGGCCCAATAGCTATACGCTTATGAACACATAAGATGATGCTAAATGAAATTAACTCCATGTTATGGAGACAATTGTTATATCACAGTTGTAACTACTTTCAACGTCCCATGTGTATCTGTAGCTTCTATTATTGATGATGTTCTTGTAGCACCTTCCTGTGGTTGTACCTACACTATCTCTGTAATCTTATCTGAGTATATTGGAAACCGTGTATACTGGTATTGGAACTAGGAAATTGAAAGGGAATACCAAAATTGAGAGACACAGGGTAAAAAAAAGACAAACAACTACAAAAGCAATACTGCAAAACTGTTTGGTGTAAGTGAACTGAACACCTGGGGGGGGGGGGAAGGGAAAGGGGGAGGAGGAAGGGGGGTATGAGGGACAAGGTAACAAACAGTACAAGAAATGTATCCAATGCCTAACGTAAGAAACTGTAACCTCTCTGTACATCAGTGTGATAATAAAAATTTGAAAAAAAAGAAAAGGTCAGGATCTTAAATATATAAGTGATTCAACACAAACCAGTTTCAGCATTTTTATGTCAACCAGAACAGTAATATACAATATTTTTACTGAGGAGATTGTCAATATTTTACAAAGTAAATAGAGTAATAGCTATTTTTTGAGTGGAAATGATACAAAGACATCCTCTGTCTTAAGAACAGATAGTCTAAAACACATCAGGATAACATTGGTTTAGGGCAATTGTGTGATCAAAAATGGCTCAAGAGTGCTTGATCTGAGATTCTTGTTATTGGAGAGCTGTCTCCTAGGTCATTTTACAAGCATCAAGATTTTTAGTCATGGGGGTATGCTGGTAAGGTAGTTGCCATTCAAGGATGAGATTCTTGAAAAGAGCCTGGAAAAATAATAATGGACACACTGCTTTTGGAGAAGTTATTACAATAGCAAATTCTATATATACAAAACAACGTGAACATGATTTAATCTTCATTAATCCTATGAGATAGACAGAAAAGAGTAAGGCTTAGAGAATTTATATAATTTGCTCCAAAAACATACAATTACTGAGTAATAAAACTAGGATTTAAATCTAGTGTTTTATTGTTGTTTTACTTGAAATCCCAGATTTCTGGCTCATAATTAGTACAGAAATATGCACAGATTTGGAGTCAGGTGGACCAGGTTCAAAATTTTGCTTTGTCCATAACTTATTCACTATATGCTGCTAGGCAATGATTTAACCTTTCAAAGCCTTCACTTTTTCATCTGTGCAGTAGGGCCGGGTGAGGGTTCACCTTTCACAGTATGTAACTTACATCCGATTCATAGTAAATGTTACTTCCCTTATTAAATCTCCCTTTCCCAACTTCTGGTACAAATTTGATATTTACATATTTACTGAATCAATCTAATAAAAGATTAAAGTGCTTTTTCAAAAAAAAAATATACATGGCAGTAAAATCTGTCCTGGCATCCTTTGTCCCCAAGTTTATGGTACAGAGAACATGGAAGGAAACATGTTTGGGGATATATTTTCTCTGTGTGTGTAGTCCTGCACCTTGAAATTAAGGTTATGCACTGTCCTTAAGCTTTCTTTGCTCAAGGCTAATGCTCTGCCATTCAAGCCACAGCTCCACTTTTTGGGAGGGTGGGGTTCTGGTGGTTAAACAAAGACAAGAGTCTGAAGCATTTTTCCTGCCTTAACAGGCTTCAGTCCACATTCATGATTCAGCATTTTGGTTAGCCATGATTATAGACTGAGGCCCTGGTGCCTAACTCAGAACTTAACATTTTCTAGGGCTTGAACTCAGGGTATGGGCACTCTCCTTGAGCTTTATCCTCTCAAGACTAGTGCACTAGCACTTGAGCTACAACTCCAATTCTGGCATTTGGGGTGGTTAGTTGGAGCTAACAGTCTCATGCACTTGCCTGGAATAGGTGGCTTTGAACTTTTATCCTCAAATTTCAGTCTCCTTAGTAGCTAGCTTAGTCGCTAGGATTAGAGCTGTGAGCCTTGTTGAAAACATATTTTGTATAGCAACATCTATAATGAAGAGAAACTAATCCAAACTGGTAATATGGACAAATAGAAGGATTAATGTTTTTGAGCATGTGCAATTGAAAATAAAACAGTGGTTCTCTGCTGGTAGATTGATTCCCAGTCTGTATTTGGCATTCTGGGTGCAGTTTGAGTGGTGAAAACTAGGAACTAGGAAAAAAACTATATAAATTATGTCTTACAAGTTTTTTCCTTAATGTACTAGCACAGCTGATAGTACATTTTTTTTAGTTTAAATACACTGACTTTATGAGGATTTTCCTCATTACAAGATGCCCTGGCTTAATTTTAGTTTGTTAAGTGTGTGAAAAATTGCTTCTTGGATGGTATTACCTAATTCTGCACATGCCAAGAATTGGGCTTAAGCATATTTAATCAACTATTGTTTCAGCATCTGCCAAGTCTTGAGTCCCTGTGGATAGTTATACCAGGACAATTGTGACATGATTGTAATAAAAATAATTCTGGCAGTAATATAAACAATTAGGAACTTGGAAAGAATGAGGAACAAAAACTAGTTTGAAGACTTAGAGAAAATCAAAACCAAGTACCAGTAATTCATGCCTATAACTAGCTACTTGAGAGACTAAGGATCTGGAAAACTATGAATCATAGCCACCCTGGAAAGGCCATCTTTGAAGTCTCCATTTTCAAAATAATCATCCGAAATTCCCTCTTAATCCAACATAGTTACAATCACCTTTTATGTATCTATATATGTAAATATACACACAGCCATGAAGTATACAATATATGGTTATGTCAGACACAGCATTCTATTTGCATGTAGATAAATGTAGTCCAGATACATATGTGATATCTATCTACATATGTTTATAAGACAAAAATTATCTATCCAATCTACATGTTCATATATGGATCTGTAGATAAATAAAAAGGAGAGAGAAAGGTCTTCAGTTAAATGCTTGTGCCATATAGTTGGCCTCCTTTCACTGCCCTTCACCATGACTAGTCTCACCCTATCATCTCAGTAGTTTGTACTGGGGGTATCCAAATGCAGTGCTGCACCTGGAAAACTGCATCCTTTAGACAATAGCCTCCTGCAGCTCGTCGACCAGGACAAAGGGAAAATTCCCAACTGGATCTCCACAGTTGTAGTTACTACTTTCGTGCCAGGGATCTCTTATTATCTTTCCTCTTCCATCAGCATCTGCAGCTTTGCACCACCAACTTGTAAGGCAAAAAAACGGTAAAGTAACATCTAGGGGCTTGTAAGTCTGACTTCTGTCAGTTGGTTCAAGGGCGGGGGAGGGGGAGTTCTCTTCCTTTTCCCTGTAGTCCGGAAACTCCTCTGTCTTCTACAAGCTCTAACACAAAGTTCATTTTTCCTAGATAGATATGGTATGCTCATTCATTGAAGCTTAACTGCTAAATTAAGTGGGAAGAAAATCCATCACTCATTCCATATTTCTTATGTAGATAGTATAACTGGGACCACCAAAAAGCAAGTGGAGGAATTTCTTTATACAATTATTCTAACTGCTTTGGTATCACTTAAAATATCACTTAAAATGTAATATACCAGACATCCAGGTGCACCTCAAACCCACCACAAAGAAGTCACCAGCACTCATTTGGGCTAGGAGTCTTTTACTTAGCATCTGTTCACTGTTGGGATGAGGAAAAATAAAGAAGGAATTGGATGAATTTAAAATGTAATTGCAGGGCTGGGGATATGGCCTAGTGGCAAAGAGTGCTTACCTCATATACATGAAGCCCTGGGTTCGATTCCCCAGTACCACATGTACAGAAAATGGCCAGAAGTGGCGCTGTGGCTCAAGTGTCAGGGTGCTAGCCTTGAGCAAAAAGAAGCGAGGAACAGTGCTCAGGCCCTGAGTCCACGCCCCAGGACTGGCAAAAATAAAAAAAAAATAAAAAATAAAATAAAATGTAATTGCAATTGTACTATCATTATTGGACCAAATTTGTAAACATCCCCAGCAATGTTTCGCCTTTGCCTCTGGAAAAGACTTGTTTGATAACTAACCAGCTGTTTTCGTTTCTGTAACTCTGCTTCTGCTCCCTTCTGATTAATATAGGCAATGTGCCTTCCAGCCTCCTGCCAATTCTAAGGCAGTCCTTAGGCAGAAAACCTGTAGCAGAAAGCTTACACATAAAAGTAACTACTGAAACAGCCATTGGCTAAAACAAAGGGCCTCAGGGCTCATGCTTGTATCCACCTCCCCCTTTTCCCTGTCCCAGCTGTAATGCTTAAAAGTCAATGCTGACCCTCACCCAAGGCCGTTCATCCCCTGGGATCCTGGTCTTCGTGGATGACCTAAGTATCAGTGCCTTCTGTCCCCGTACAATCTTTTATGCTCTCTCTCTAATCTGACTAGGCTCATTGATCATTGATTTTGGGACACCACAAGATTCGCCACCACCAGGATGGTGAAGAACAGGACTGGGCCTCCATAGGGCTGGATTTTAGACAAAAAACACATGTACCATATTCATGTGGCCACTTACTTCAGGAAAGTTAGGCAAAGCAAGCAAGCAGACATACAGGACCAGAACTGGCAGTAGGTGATTACAAACAGCACTGACAAATCCTTCAATTTTGTTAAACAAAGCAATTAGTCGATGAGGCAAGCCAAATAAACTCTCTTCATTCAATTCATAGTTCTGGTTGTGCCTGGTATTTACCTATTTAACTTCTTAACCTTAAATCTTTCAATTTCTGGAACATCCCCTAAACTAAAACATGAAAATTGAGTGGCCTTCCCCAGTCCTTTCTTTTGCAAAGGTCAAGCAGCTCTAGGTCAAGCTGCTTTTGGCTCCTGTGGTTCTGTTTATGTTTGACCTTCCCCAGGCTCACTACCTGCTTTTCCTAGAGACTCAAAAAAGAGAGGGTGTTCCCCTCCATCTTTCACCTGGTTTCCACATACCATCCCCGAATCAGAAAGCATCACATTTAAACTGTCAGCTGGCTGCTGCTGAAATGCCCCAAAAGCCCAAGCATCTATGTGCTCTTGGGACTTAGGCTAGCACTGCTGAAACCCTTAAGCAAGCTAACTTCCCTAGGGTGTGCACGGCAATGTGGGAAATGCAGTTGTTGGTTCTCCCTACCAGGTCAGAAAGTGTTGTAAGGGTTTTTTGGCCTTAGAAGGAAAATAATAAAAGTAAAATTAAGGCAATATGCCTTTCCCAAGGTTGTATGGTTTGGGGCTGGGAATATGGCCTAGTGGCAAGAGTGCCTGCCTCGGATACAAAAAATTATGCAGGTGTCAGGAAATAAGGAGGACATCATGGCTGCTGTCCTCTGAGGATGGAAAATAGCTTATCTGTGGTTGTGGGATTTAGTGCCAAAGGTTTTAGTGTAGCAAGAATGATTACCTGGGTGGTGATTAGCAATATCCTTTATCAAAAATGGTTCTAAGGTCAGGAATGTCAGGAAAGGAATTTTGATGAGGCTTTTTGTAATACGGTGAGAAAATGATTTTTAAAACTCCCACATATGCCTATAGTAATTCTTAAGGAGAGACTAGACCTGAAGATATATATGCATAAATCCTTACTTCTGGGAACTATTCCTGCTTGTGTAAAAGGCACTGGTTATATAAAACACTTTTGTTGTTCCAAACCTAATGGTTGAGGAGCCAGGCAGCACAAAATTTAAATTATTTCAAGAAACTAAAAGAGAACAAAGCAACTCTTCTCTTATAACTAAACAAATATATGTAAAAGTAACACGTATAAAAAGTAAAAAGTAAAAGGAAGGCTAAGGGCTGCGTGTAAGTATTTACTTTAAAACTATTGCTATAAAAACAATTGTGTAAATAGGGAATTATTTTCTCTGATATAAAAAATTAAATAATAAATACATCATATTGAATTATAAAATATCAATACCAAGTCTTAAATAAGCCTTTGAGGAGAAAAGCCTATATTTCTCATACATCAATTCCTAGCATAGATATTTTCAAATCTATAATAATTAGGATGTGAAGAAATGTAGTTAATTTTATATTGAGAAATGTTTGGATCCCATTCATGTTTTTTTTTTGGATGAAACATTTTAGATGTCCTGGAAATTGATGACATGGTTAAGAGTTGCCAGGAAAGTCCAGAAGAATGGCTATGTGAAGTAGCAGTCACCCAAAGCAAGCCTGTGGAAAAAAGACTGAGATTAGTTAGAACTTTTAGTTTGAGCTCAAAACACATGCCAGAGCTGAGTAGGAATAATGGGCACACCTTAGGAATTAGGACTGAGGAGTCCATTGCATATCAGAATATGGTTCTCCATTGTGAACCTGAAGAGATGCATGCTGGATACAGACCTGGTGTATCTCATGTAGTTGTAAAATCCCTTAGCCATATGGAACCTTTTATTAAACATTCTGAGTGTCCAAATGAGCAGCAGGATTTCAAGGATGAAGAGACCATATTCTTTAGCAATAATTGTGTTTGTTTGGGAGAACTTTCTTACCACCATAATGAATATACACAGGGCAATGGTAAGTCTGCTTTCATTGGACAAGAAATACTACAGGGAGTGAGGAAAACACCTGAATGCACTGTATGGGAGAAAACATTCTGCTTCAGACCTACAGTCAACAGACCTCAGAAAGAACACACTAGAAACCATGCCTGTTCATGGCTTGAATATGAGAAATCTTTCAGTAAGGAAATAGATCTTACTAAGCATCAGAATAAATATCCAGAGGAGAAGTCTGATAAGCATAACAAAGGCAGAAAGAAACCTTACGAATGTAACAAATGTGGAAAGTACTTCAAACACAGGTCAGCTCTAAGAACACATAATAGAATACACACAGGTCAGAAACCTTATGAATGTAATAAATGTAAAAAATCCTTCATTGACATGTCAACTCTAGAAAAACATAATAGAATTCACACAGGTGAGAAACCTCATCAATGTAACAAATGTGTAAAGTCATTCATCTACAGGTCAAATCTAAATGCACGAACGAGAATTCACACAGGTGAGAAACCATTTGAATGTAACCAATGTGGAAAGTCTTTCTCCTGGAAAGCACAGTTATGTGGGCATCATAGCACTCATACAGGAGAGAAACCTTATGTACATAACACATGTGGAAATTCTTTTGCCAAGAAAGCATACATTAGTGTTCATCAGAGAACACATACAGGAGAGAAACCTTATGAATTTAACACATGTTGAAACTCCTTCAGCCAGCAGTCAGCACTCCAGAAGCATAAGAGAAATCACAAAGATGAGAAACTATGAATATGACAAATGTAGAAAATCTTTTACGCAGAAGTCCACTCAATGTGCACAATGAACACACCCCCAAACCTTAAGAATATGACAGATGTGGAAAATCTTCCAACCAGAAGTGAAAGCTCAATATTCACCACAGAACTGACTCTTCCTTTTTGTACAATGTTCTCTGAATATAACATGCTCTCAGGAATTTCTTTACTTTGTTGTAAGTTAATGTGGTTGAGGTTGAAATGTTCATTAAATGCTTTGTATTGGACTAGATGCAGTTTTGGATGACTAATCTAAAATGACCGTTCTCTTTTTTATATTTAATGACTGGTAATGAGTCATTTATGATTGATTCACTCTTTGCCCATTCTGGTGTTCTGCGGAGTGAATAAGAGGAAAACACCACTTTAGATGATGTGGAGAGCATGCATTTTCCCACTGCTCTGGTGGTTGAAGTGAAGTTCTCAGGAGGATGAATATCTGTCACCACTACTATCATTTCCTGTAGCTCCCTTTAGTTAAGTGTACCAAAACACAACTAAGATGCGGTTTTCTAAAAATTAATTCTGGCAGAAATATAAAAATTAGAAAGTGGGAGAAAATGAGGAACAAGAAGTAGTTAAGAGATGCTTACAGAAATCCAATCGATGATAGACAAGTAGGAAAAGGTAGAACTATATAGTATACATTTGGTGGAATAAAACAGAGGGAAAGATTATCCTCATGGCTGGCTTTCTGATTGCATAGGTAGGTACCCACCTGGATTCTTTGTGTGGCGTTTAATAAAAAATGTTGGCTTCTCAATATTTCTCAATATTAAATTGATTAATTTTTGAGAACAAAATTCTTTTCAGGGTATTAGTCTTCAAAAACGGTTACAATTCCATTAGTCAGGATATGAGAACAATGCTTCTTGACAGTATTACCCCTACCCCTTTCATTCTCTCCCATGTTATCCCTTCCCATTCCTAGCCACAAATTTCATATATTCTTTTTCCATAATGTATATTGTATACATACTATGTTTGCCATTACTCTTGCTTCCTATCTCCTGTGTTTCCTTCCTAGGAAAAAGTACATGTTTCCAAATCATAGTGTTACTATTTATTTCATTCTGAGGTTTAGCCAGGTAATATAGTTCTAGTATTATATCTGTTATGGACATTGGGAGACAACTAAAGAAAGTTCATCGCACATTAAAAACTTGAGGATTTATTAAATTCAAAATTCTGCTCTGTAGGGGCTGGGGATATGGCCTAGTGGCAAGAGTGCTTGCCTCCTATACATAAGGCCATGGGTTCAATTCCCCAACACCACATATACAGAAAACAGCCACAAGTGGTGCTGTGGCTCAAGTGTCAGAGCGCTAGCCTTGAGCAAAAAGAAGCTAGGGACAGTGCTCAGGTCCTGAGTCAGGAGGATCATCACTACTTTAATTTCTTTAAATGTGGATTTCTGACAAATTCCATTTGAATGCTGATGATTCTTCCTCATTTAAGTAACTGTAACTTGCACAGAAATCAAGCCCCTTTCCATCTAGAATTCATTCCTGCTGAGATGTATTCAGACTGAAAAGTATTTATACCTTGGGGAGACTTAAGCTAAACATTCCAAGAGTGGAATGAATATCCTAGTGTGATACTGGTTGTTTACCCCTTCTAACCTGTACTATTTATTAAAGTGAGACCTGAGGATCACAGTTCCAAGCCAGTGTTGGCAGAAAGTTTGGGACTTGTACCTCTGTAAACTACTAAAAACCCAAATGTAGAGCAAAAATGAAGAAAGTGCACCCGACCAGTATTCAAACCATAGTGTTATGGTGCTTTCACAAAATGATCAAGATGATGGTGATGATGACAACAACAATGCTGTCAATGATAATAAGAAAAAGTCTGGACTGTATTTAATATGAGGAAAGCAAAACCAGAAAAACTAAAGTGAACTATATATGAAAACTTGTTGTGGGGGCTTGAACAAGATCCATGTCAGGGGTTCTTGTATTCACCAAGTAGTTCTAACAGCTACTTAAAGCTACCCAGGCACTGTGTCATGTCTGTGATCCTAGCTACTTAGGATGCTGAGATCTGGGGATTGCATTTCCAAAGTACCGTGGGCAGTTAAGTTTTTTAAGACACAAATATCCAATTAAGCAGCAAAATTTTGGAAGTGAATCTGTGGCTTTATTGTAAAGCAAAGAGAACACGTGATGATTCTTCAAGGTGTGAGTGGAGCATTTGAGGGAGGGAGGCAAAGAACCTCAGCATTCTATGTTACCAGGTTCTATTCTCAAAAATATCCATTGGGGGCTGGGGATATAGCCTAGTGGCAAGAGTGCCTGCCTCGGATACATGAGGCCCTAGGTTCGATTCCCCAGCACCACATATACAGAAAACGGCCAGAAGCGGCGCTGTGGCTCAAGTGGCGGAGTGCTAGCCTTGAGCAGGAAGAACCCAGGGACAGTGCTCAGGCCCGGAGTCCAAGGCCCAGGACTGGCCAAAAAATAAATAAAAAATAAAAATAAAATCCATTGGATATTCTGAGTGCATTAATGAGACATTTAGTACCTTTGAATGTACCTACTTGCTTGTGGCTTAATTCTCTGCTAAATTTCTCTTTGTAAGGTGCAACCCAGGAGAGCTCCATGAAGATGCCCCATAACTGTTTAAGTCTGGGCCCAGTATCTGCATTAGCTAGGCAGCTGGCATATCTGGAGGCACTAAACTCCCCCTTCTCTGAGCTCACATCCAAACCATCTGAGCATACCTCCCCCTTTTCTCTTTATAATCAGGGTCAATTCGAGTCACCTTTCTCTTTCCTTTTGTCCCTTACTCTCTCTTGCTCTCTTTCTCTTCTTTCTTCCCCTCTGTCTGTCCACACCTTCAACTTATGCATGCGGGCCACCAGTTTTCTTTCACCACCACCACCCCCCATAAACTTTCTTCCTAAACGATGTGGCTGGTTCCTTACAGCAAACATTACACTTGTATAAATTTCATTCACTCATTTTGTGAGTGAATTAAAACTTCATTATGACCATGTTCTAGATTCTTGAGCTAGAGTGCTTCTGCCATTGATTGCAATTGCTAGGGAGGCAAAAATACAGTGGTACAAAGTGGTGTACTCAGGGCCTTGTGAAATACAAACTGCAGTCAAGAGGGTGGTGTCACCTTATAAGCCAGGTAGAATCGTCTGTGAAGAAGTATGGTGGCCACTAGACTTATTTTTAACTTATTGTTATAATGGTGATACTCAGAGGGATTAAGCTTAGATGAGTCATGATCTTCTGATCCCTAAACTGATTACACAAAAATAGAGAGACTGGAGTCTGGAATCTTGGGTCAGTTGGGAAAGTGCTAGCCAGTGATCTAAAGGGCAGGTTCCAAAGTGAAATTAGTTCTCACACCTAAAAAAAGAAACAGACTTCCACAGTTCAGAAAATGACTGATAAAGCTCTAGGAACTATTTCATAGCAAGCAGCTCATTTCCCCTCCTGTGTTTCCAGATGACTTTCCTTAGAGGGCAGGATCTGGCACAGCTGACCTATTCCCAGCCCTCAGTGGGGATGCCCCTCATTAACTGGATCTCAGAACCAGGCAAATGTGCCAGGGAGCATTGCCCTGTCTCCTCCCTCCATGGCTCCACCCACTCACCCGAATTGACACACCCCCTGTCGCTTTTTGGCACAGCCACCAAGTGTGGGGTATTGTGCAATTGGCTTCCTTGGAATCTGCCTCTTATAACAGCTCTGTACCTCTCTGAACAAAGGACCCTCTTGGTAGCTTTGCATGGGTGCTGCTGCTTTTCTTGACAAGTTGTCACTCTCAGGATAAGATGCCAACAGGGCCTGGCCAAATTCCTTTGAGCCCCACCGTCCACCATGTGCCCTTGGGAAGAATGAAAGCCCAGGAATTATGGGGAGCTACTGAGGGGCCAGCAGAATTAGGCCCAGGATGACTAAATTTCTCAAGGTTCCTCACAGCCCACTGTTGTAGACACTTTAGGTGAGATGTTCAGAGGCCCATGTGGGGTCTGGTATTGTGGTGAGTGGCAGGAAAAATGGATGCATTGGTGTAGGAGATGTAGAAGACCAGAGCTGGGCCCCAATCCTTGGGTCTCCTCTGGGCTTGACCAGGGCCCACTGGGTCTGGCCTACCTCCTCCCAATTTTTCTTTCCTTTTTCACTCTTATAGAATCCTACCTTGGGTCAGCTTTAGCTTGATGCGGGGCAAGGATGTGTGGTGAAGGGCAGCAGATGACTGAGGTAGAACAAGTGTCAGCACTCAGGCAACTTGGGATTGAGTGCATTGGGCATCTTGCATCCAGCATCCTGGCTCTCAGGCAAAGGCTGAAGGCCAGAATAAACCATGAGGCAATTAGAGGAGAAAGTACATGTGCTGGCTGAAAAAAAAAAAACTTTCATTGCCATTAGTTGTTCTGACCTATATAGGTGAAACTAGGCATAAACTAGCCAAATTCAATGTAATAAAATGTATGTACATGTATATATTTTTTAAAGTGTACATATATACATGTATATTTTGCTTTGGCAAGATCAAATTATCTTGACAAGCAGGAATTACAGCTCTTCTTTACAAGCTCACATAACAGCATTTATAATGATTAATGAATTTTAAAATTTTTGACATGGTCCATTAGTGTGGATAACTGTTCAGAGCCAGTAGTTCATTGGTGGTTTATGCCTGGAGTGCTAGGTTCTGTGCAGGCTGAGAATTGTGGACTTTATATGTATTTAACTAGCCAAACCTTAGAAGTACATGTTGTTTCCAGTGGTAGAACAGGAGGCTTTAGGGGTTACCATCTGTAATCCTAGTAGTTCAGGAGGCTGAGATCTGAGAACCTAATTTCTAGTTTACTAACCAAAACTCAGGTGTTGAGGACGGCTGAAGTAGTTCACAGGATTAATCTTATCTGCTCAGTAGGCTGAGATCAGAGCTTCATCATTCAAAGACAGGCTATGTAGGAAAGTCTATGAGAAATTTAACCATAACACAGCTGGAAAGAAGTGCTATGGCTAAATGGAGGGAGCATTGTCCTTGAGTAGATAAGCTCAATGGCAGGACCTAGACTATGAATTCAAGACCCAGGACTGACACAAGAGATAGATAGAGAATTAGCAATTTTTTTCTTTTTGTTTGTACATTCACAATATCCTTCAATTTTTTTTTTATTTTTTTTTTACTGAATTTAGTGCTCTACTATTCCAGGCACACCTGTACTTCTGACTTTGCTTGATCAATTGTAGATTCAATTTTTACAAAAGTATTCTTCCATAATTGGCCTCAAACTGGGATTTCCAGATCTCAGATTTCTTAGTATCTAGGATACCAGGCAAGAGCCATTAGCTACTGGCTAAATACTGAATTTTGAAAGTTCTATTTAAAAAAACAACAACAACAGTAGTCTATGTTTACATTTGTCTATGTAAATGAGTGAAAGTCACTTGACATTCTGAGATTGGTAGCCAGCCTCAACATCTCTTGCAATAGTGGGCATGAAGTATCCTTTTCCTTGTATTTTGACTATCTCCAAATCTGAGCAAAATCAATGAAAATGCTACTTCTTAAAACTGAATGAAAAACATGCCAAGATTCAGAACTTAGGAGGAAGGAAATGTGAGGCACAATTAGCACAGTCAGTGGATGTATGTATGTGCAAAGAAAAACATGGAGCAGACATAGTCTAAATTTCCTCCCTGGCCCTTTCTGTGAAAACCACACAGGCATTTCTGTGGTGGTGAGCTGCATTTTGAACCAGAGCTTGGCTCTTGGTCAAAGAAATTTGTGTACAGATAAGACAGAAGACATTCTGGGAATCCAGGTTGGAAACTGAGTTTAAACAAATTTCCTGAGTTCCGAGTTTCAGGTAGTTTGCAAGTACATAGGAATTATTGACTATGCAGACTTGTTTTACCAAATAAACATCTGATCTCAGACCTGAGAAAAACACAATATTCAGGAAGGATGGAAAGGATATGGGTGAGACAATGAGAAGCGATTCTATCTCCAGAGACTATCAATCTGAGTTTTATTTGAAAGTGTTGAAGTATGTACTGAGAAAGCTTATGTTTTGAATAGAATATTCATGATTGAAAAGTCATTCCCTAATTTAAAAATATAAGCTTTATTTCTTCACCAATCTATAAAAGTATACCATTATACAGATTTATAATTTCTACGATATGTGTGTTTGTTTTTGCAAATATATGTATGCAATTACCCATATATGAGGTATGCTTATATATACCTGTATATATGTGAGTGCAGATAATAGGTGGGTGGGTAAATAGGAAGGTAGATCATTTAATTCTGTTTTTATAAAGATTGTGTAATGTTTAAGTAAGGATAAGAGTTTTTTTGTCAAACACGAATCATTTCTATATAGTTAAGACATTCAATTTTCTTTTTTTAAATTTTAAAATACAAAAAAAGTCAAATCTTTACCTATAATGGGTGGAGACTTTAGACAGGTTGGGGCATCTGCATGGAGCATTCCAGGAGTGGACCTTACAAAAAATCATGGTTGAGAAATTGAGGCAAAGGGCAATCTCATTTGTTGATGAATGAAATTGTTAAATATTACTGGAAGGATGCCTTAGTCTTATGGACCAAATTTCCAATATGTCATTGTTTTAGTTTCCCATCTTTATTTGTGGAACTGAATATCTCTAGAACAGGAAAGCTAAACCCATGTGCATATCTACCCACAGTGCAGACATGGATAAAATTACATATGACACACAAGAGATTAATATGCATTTAATACAGAAACAGTTCAAATTAGACAGGTAAAATATGCATGATGTACATATGCTAGATAAATATTTTGGGCACTTACAGTAATTGACAGGGTGAAAGGCCATTCCTAGCAACAGCGATGTTTGCCTCCCCTATAGGAATTCCAAAGGAACTGTAACCTTTATGACTGATTCTACAGGACTATTAATTACCCTTTGAACATCAATGTTCAAGGAAAGCTCAATTAATTAGGGAGTTAACAACAACTCTTCTTATAGCTTTTAGCTATTTTAAGATTGGATAATAGTTAAATGCTGAGTCAAAATATATTAAAAGGAATTAAATAAATTTTCATTATGTGTGATCCTAAGTCTACTTACATATTAGTGGAGAAACAAAGATTGGCAGTGATTTATCTGTATAACAACTTTTTAAGGTATCTTCCTATTTTATCCATCCCACACAGATAATAATTAGTCTGAAAAAATATCTACTGAATGACACCCGGTAGCTTTTCTGTCATGAAAATTATGGTCTGACACTGGTAGCAAAGTACTCTGAATAGCTAAAATTATCTCACCATTTGAGCTCACATATTGGCTTAAGTCCAGAAATCTAATTAAGCAATCATTTCTCAATGAACTTCATTCAAAATGTAATATGTTGGGTCAGTTTGAAGTGAGCATCATTTTAGGATGTTATAGAAATCTCACATAGTAAAAGTGTAACAGGGAAAGGTCCTTGTCTCAAAAATATGGACCAGTTGGAACTGCCCAGTGGAAGAACTTGCACATCCTGGGCTGTGAGTTCATCATCCAGGACTGTATCGCAAAAGGCAATGGGCCATGTATTTATTCATCACTTATCTATTCCTTGTCTATTGTCAAGCTCTGTTTGGAGATGGTTGCCCTTTATTAATCTTGCATCAAAATTGAAGAGGTTCTCTGTAGGATAAGAAGGAAAATGAGTGTACTGAACCACCTCAGGCAAGAGGAAAAAGGACTCCCAACCCTCTGGTCCTTGACTATCTTCATAACAAACAAAAACTTGTCAAGGCTGAGCTGAGCATGCTGGAGGACTTGTGCTTCTGCCTCCTGCCAAGCGAATTAATAAAATCATTGTTATGTATTTTCATATTTATAAAGTAAACATAATCAAACCCTAGTACACATTGCCTGGAATTACATGATATTCTAGTGACCAATGTTTTTGTTCCTTTCCAACCGGAGACCATCCTGTGTTGTGCTCTGTGTGTGTGTGTGTGTGTGTGTGTGTGTGTGTGTGTACATTTGCATGCCCTTTTGTCCCTTTTTTTACAACTTTCAAAATATGAGATTCCCAGTATCTACATTAAGACACTCTGGCTTATACAAGGTAATAATCACACTATGAATTACTAGTACAAGAAATAGAGAAGAGACCAGTAGTCTTGAAGCAAAGTCAAAAGCAAAAGGACAGTAATAAGATGGGACCCTGGCTCTGTACACCTTGGGAAATTGTCACCAGGCTTCAAGCCATTGTCACCTACAAAAAGAATGGAGGAAGAGAAGTCCCCAGCCTCAATCACTGCGAAGATGGACAAAACCAAACCCAAAGACAGACCTCAGACTTCCAAAAGCTATTTACGAACTGGTATAAGAAAAGGCAGCAAAGTGAGTTAGTCAAGATCACAAAAGCAGTCATGGTCTAGATCACACAGTCCCAGAAGACATTACAAGGGGTGGACTCACTTGGGAACGTGCATCTCCAGGTCCTGAACCTGTCCCATAGGCACAGTGAGCACCTTCAAAGACACCACAATCAGGCATCCCCCCACATTAGGCCAGGCATATCACAGATGCCTTGAAATATTCAAATAGACACAGCCATAAGAGAAAAACATGGCATTCTCCACCTCAGAGCACATTTGGTGATCATTCAGATGCTGCAAAGAAGCACAGAAGGAAAAGGACCATCACAAAAACAGGTGTCAGCGATTTCTTCCTCTGCTCCCATAAAGGCAAGCACTATGACAGCAGCAGCTCAGGACATGTCAGTCAGGGGCACAGACTAGCCTGGTGTCTTTATTACCTACAGCCATGTGTGTGCCCTCACTCAAAAGTACTTCTGATTTGATTTCCTCAAAGTTGAATTCCAGAAACTCTTGGGACATTTTCTTCTAAAAAGAACTATATTAAACTTTTAGACAAATTAAAATAATTGAAGTGTCTAACTGAAAACCATGGCCAGCTTCCATTGTAATTTTTTACAGTTGTGTGTTGTTTGTTGCAATAAGAAATGGAGAATGAACTCTATGAAATGTTTCTTATGGGTCTGCTCGTGCCTTGTTAGCCGTCATAGCAGACCAGCTTTGTCTTCACCCAGGTTTCTTTCTAGAGACTATTCCACATGGAATACTGGAGTACTGTGTTATGGTCGTGTGCTTATAGAATGAAGTCTATCAGTATTCAAAGGAGGGCATCCTATGATAGGAATGTCCCTGCTGAAGCAAGAGATCTTCTGAAGTTAGGCAAGCCCAAAAAGCAGAAGGAGAAAAGCATAGGAAAGGAAAGATCTATTTAGGTTTCTTGCCTTAGGCAATAATCAGTTCAACTTCACTGACTATGAGATTCACAAGGTACTAGTTTCTGTAACACTGTCAATCACTTGGTGCTAGAAGTTTTAGATTAACTTTTAGGGGGAGAGATGAAGTTCATTAAGGAAGAAGTCACAGCGTCATTATCAAATGGGTCTTGTGGCTGTGGTTTGGGGGTGAAATGATAGATTCACAACTAAAAGTATGCATGTAACACCCTAATCCTATTCTCATTAACTTAGCCAGCCTCTTCTTCTCACTATCATTTGCAGTTTGTGATCTTTCAAACTTATCCTAAATGCCCTTGAATTGGATGTATTGATGCTAGCTCTACCTTGTTGGTTCTTTCAGAAAGTCTTTGTAACTGTTTTTTGGCCTTAGAAGAAAACTAAGAAGAGTAACTTAAGACAGTGTTGCTTTCCCAAGGTTGTTTGATTTATTAGATACCTAATTAACTAAACATTTAGCTAGGGTTACTCATTTTGTTACTGTCTGCCCAAAGAAGTAATATTCATGTAGGAATTTTGCTTTGGGGATTGATGTCAGTGAAACATAAGCATTGCTTTGCAATACCTTATTTGAAACTTGCTGATTCTATTTTAATCCTCAGGCCTTCCTATTGTATTCTGAATTTAAAACGTTGCTAACATTCTACACTTTAGTTTTTCTGTTCTTCACAAGTGACAAATTCTGCACTATAGCAATGAGCCTGTATTACCTTAATTATAAAGCAAGACAATGCCTACCAGGTGTTCTGAAACAATTGATAATATATAATTTAAATATGATACAAGGCCTTTTATGTGTGCTAGTGCTTGTTCTTTGGCTGAAGGTCTAGGCACTGAGCATGTACCAGCTTCTATTGCTCAAGACTAATGTTGTACTACTTCTGCCATAGTTAAACTTCAAGGTATTTTTTTTTTGGGGGGGGGGTTATTGGAGATAAAAGGCTCCCAGACTTTGCTATGCTATCTGGCTTCAATTTGTCATCCTCAGATATCACACTTCCGAGTAGCTAGAAATAGGGCCAGGTGTCACCAGAGCCAGCTACAATGGTCTCCCATTTGTAATACAATAATGTGCAATAGAAAACTTTAAATTTTTAAGCAGGGCTGTTTAGTCTGTTATACCCAGATTTCAGGTCCCCAAAGACCACCAAGGAGCCGATTCTGATGCAAATGCACAAGAGTCTTTATTGCAAGCCTGGACTCTCAACCGTCACCAACACAGGAGATCTGGATTGAGAACCCCGACCCTCAGATAGGCAGGGTTTTTATTGTGATTACAACAGGGGCAGGGTATTTCCAACTTGGCAGACACTTAATTGGATGGCATTGAGCAAGCTAGCCTTGTCCTATTTCTATTGGCTATCTTCCATTTCAGATATCTATTTTGGCTTTGATAATGGGAACTGGTCTTGGTATCAGGAACTGACAGCAGGTGGTCATGCAGCACCAATGCAGGGGCTTAAAGCAGGCATAGAGCAAGTCACAAATGGGTTTGCAAGCCATTTACAGAAGCAGAATTTGCAGTCATGCTGACCTAGTGCCAACTTTATGTTAACAATTGCTACCATGTTTTCCCATTACCTCTAAGCAAGCTTGATGGGCTGGAACAATCCAGTACTCCATCCCAACAGTTACCATGGCATTTCTACTACTATTATGGTTATTTCTATAGTCTATGACTATGATCATTTTTACTGTCTGTTACCATGGTTACTATCTAGGTACAGAGGGGAATAAGAGCTCCCTATATTTTTAAATGGCAAGCTACATAAAACTAGTCTCATGGGTTGAGGGTGCATCCCTCTAGCATGGAGTCATCACCAGGGTTTAGAAGCTGTTATAACTTTAACAGTTAAACTTATATTTAGTCACTCAGGTTCTCAGGTTAGCCCTTGCAAATCACTAGTGAGTAAGAAGTTAGTCCAAATCCGAAGAGAAAAGGAAGATATCACACCCTGAAATCAATAACACCATTGTTCTCAAGCATTGATTATGGACACTTCACTTACAATGAATTTATTTCAATTTTTTTTTTCTTTCCATTCCTGGGCTTGAACTCTGGGATCTAGGCAATGTCCTTCAGCCTCATTTCCCCAAGGCCAGCATTCTACTACTTGATCAACAGCACCACTCTGGCTTTTTCCTTTTATGAGGAATCAAACCCAAGGCTTGATGCATGCCAGGCAAGCACTCAACACTGAGCCATAGTCCCATCCACTTAAATTTGTTTAAGTAAGAACATATTCTTGTGATATAGCAAAACCCTACAGTAATGTACAATATTGTTTTCAAGTGATTCATATTATCTCTCTTAGAAAAAATACCCTCACTAAAGGCTACAGAGTAGATTTTCATTTTTTTGTACAACACTGTAGAAATTCACATTAGTGTATTTTGAGTTTCCATCTTCCATACTTGTGTTAAAAAACTGGAATACTAGCATTTCCTCTGTAATCAAAAATCATATTTTACAGGCAAGAGCACACAGCCATTTCATTTGTTTTAAGTTTTATGGAACTCCATTTTCAGGTGTACTCAGCTTGGTATTTTGTGTTGATATTGTTTCATTAACATGAGACTTTAATCATTTGGTTGCTTGAGTGAGGATGGTTGGTTCTGATTTGTGTTAGGCCATGTATGTCCAGCAGAAAAGCCAAGGTTCTTCATATGACTGTGTTTAGGAAGATTAGCACTGAGGCCTTTTTTTTTTTTTTTTTTTTTTTTTGGCCAGTCCTGGGCCTTGGACTCAGGGCCTGAACACTGTCCCTGGCTTCTTCCTGCTCAAGGCTAGCACTCTGCCACTTGATCCACAGCGCCACCTCTGGCCGTTTCCTGTATATGTGGTGCTGGGGAATCGAACCTAGGGCCTCGTGTATCCGAAGCAGGCACTCTTGCCACTAGGCTATATCCCCAGCCCAGCACTGAGGCCTTTTTAAGACTGTTCTGACACTGAAGTTTTCACCAATTCTGAATGTAGTTAATATAGATATGAATTGCTTTTATAATATCTATCTACTAACTAATGGACTTGGGTTTGTGTTTATTGGCCAGTTTAAATGATCTAATTGAAACCTAAAAGATTCTTCTCCCTTAAAAAGTCTTTATTCTTTTCCAGCCAATGTATAATATTTTCAGCAGGAAATTCTGGGGGCAAATTTCCAATAGTTCCTTTCCTGACTACCTCATTTGCCTTTTTTCCCAACCTTGCTTCCAGAATATTCTGTTCATTGTCAACAGCAACACAGAATGGATAGATCTCAGGTGAGTTGCTTTTGATTTATCACTTAGTTTTACATTACATTTTATGAACTCAATGGAGTCTGAGATTTAAAATGGAAAAGTATATTCAGCTTCAAGAAAACATACCTAAATAAGACAAAGTTGGATTGTACATTATGTAGCTGATAATATTTTACATTCTATCTAGATTTGCTTCAATTGGTCTCTAGGGTTTTTTTCCTTTGTTTGATTTTCAGCCTTAAACTCAATGGCTGGGTTCTGTCCCTGAGCCTCTCTGGCCTCAAGACTATCACTGGAGCCACTACACCACCGATGCTTTTTCCTTATTATGTGGTGCTATGGGATGGAACCCCGGGATTCATGCATGTTAAGCAAGCAAAGTACAGATGAGCTACATTCCCAGCCCTGCAGTTTGATTGGGCTTTTTGTCTTTATGTGATGAAAACATGGTCACACTTGTTATGTGATTCAATCACTCCCAGGAAGTCACTTCTCAGGGAGAGTGAGGGTTTGCTGGCAACTAATCAGAAACCACATCCTCTTTAATAATATTAAACTGTTTTAATGAAGCTTTACTGGAGTGACTGAAATAGTGTGGTCACAAACACCTTCAAATATCCTACAGGACTGAGTAAGCTATATGTTCTTAAAGTACTCTTGGTACATATTTCTTGTTAGTGCCCATTTCCCAAAGGAAAACCAGTAGACTTTACAGTTGTGTTTATTCAAAAGCTCATCAGTTCAATCCCATGACTGCTTTGTGGTGTTTCTTTTACTTGAACCTCTCACCTGAACCATGCCTTCAACCTGTTTATTAGCAAGTTAATTTCAGTGGTAGAGTGCTATCCTTGAGCAATAAAGAAACCAGCAACAATGTTCACACCCTGAGTTCAAGACCCAGGACTGGTAATAAAAGCAAACAAAAAAACCAAATTAAGTGTAGCATTTTATTTCTAATAAATGGAACTGTCCTTCTATCTTTGGTACATTTTCTTATTTTCTCCAGTAATCACATAGCCTTGGGTAGCACAATTTGATGGATGAATTTTTATATAATTAGTTTAATTTATTGTTATTATAGAGGCTGTGTATAGAGATTACAATTCCATGAGTCAGGTAATTATTGTGTTTTTTCCATTTCTTTTCTTTGTAATCTCATTGGCCACCTGTTTGTGGCAGGTCTGACTATGTGATGCTTGTCTTTGTTTTTATTTGTTTGTTTTGCCAGTCTTGGGCCTTGATCTCAGGGCCTGTGCACTGACCCTTGCTTTTTTGCTCAAGGATAGCACTCTGCCAGTTGAACAACAGCGCCACTTCTGGCCATTTTCTATATAGGTGGTACTGAGGAATTGAACCCAGGGCTTCATGTATATGAGATAAGCACTCTTGCCACTAGGCCATATTCCCAGCCCCTGCATTTCTTTTTATACTGTGACAAATGTTGTTTTGTCACTCTCATACTCACTCACTCCTGTCTTGACCCACAAGTTGTAGAGTAGACTTTCAACTGTATACAGTGACTGCGACAGTTTCACCCTATATTCCTTGAGTTCTGTGCCATACCTACCTCCACCCTCCACGAGGTATTACATGTGAACTCAGCATGCATAAGGAAAACATTTGCTTTGCTCTCACACTTGAAGGGTAGTAATTTTTAACATAGGAAAAATCACAGTGCTTGGGTATATTTTGTTCCAGATCCATTCTAAATTCCCTATGTTTATTTCACTCATTGGTTATTGGAAATATATAATATAATTTTAATATTCTGTATAATATAATAGTATAATATAATAATAATAATATATTATACTATTATATTATTATATTATATTATTCTAATATTATAATATAATATTAATATTCTATAGCTTTATTTCTCCTGTCAATTTCTCTGAATTTTGTCTAGAGGTTTATGTTTACTTTCTTTTTTTTATATATTTTTAAAATTTTTATTGTCAAACTGATGTACAGAGAGGTTCCAGTTTCATCATTAGGTCATTTACACCAAAGAGTTTTGCAAGTATTGCTTTTGTAGTCACTTGTCTTTTTGTAGCCCGTGTCTCTCAATATTGTTATTCCCTTTCACTTTTCTAGTTCAAATACCAGTCTACAGTTTTCAGTGTACTCACAGAAAATACAGATACTTTTCTGCTTTTTTTTCTTGTTGTTGTTGTTCTTGTTCTGCCTCTTGCTGTTATTGTTGTTTCTTCTTTTTCTTCATGTTCTTCTTGTTCTTGTTCTATTCCTCCTCCTTTTTCTTCTCCTCCTCCCCCGTCTAGAACAGTTCATTTTATTTTTATTTTTGCCAGTCCTGGAACTTGGACTCAGGGCCTTAGTACTGTCCCTGCCTTTTTTTTTTTTTTTTTTTTTGCTCAGGTTAGCACTCTGCCACTTGAGCCACAGCACCACTTCTGGCCATTTTCTATATAGGTGGTGCTGGGGAATTGAACCCAGGGCTTCATGTATATGACGAAGCACTCTTGCCACTGGGCCATATCCCCAGCCCTATTTTTACTTTCATTCTGTTTGTCTTGGTAAATGTCACACAACTGTGTTTTATTACTGTCTTTAGGTTATGACCATGTCGTCAATAAGTGTCTTCCCACGGACTTTTGTTGTTCTATGAGTTATTAAGAGAATTAATGTTCTCCAATAACAATGGCATATTAACAAAAAGACATTTAATTTATGTGTTTTGAAAGTTCGATATTGAGCATAAAGCTTTTACTATGGAGATACATGATCTGTCTGTTATTATCCGTGGTCTGTGTCAGTGCTCATACCATTTATACTGATGTTCATTTCCTCACAGACTATGTGTATTTGTATTTTTCATTCTTCATTTTTCCTATGGTATTTTGTATTAATTTGTTTGTGTCTTTTGATTTCTCTGTATTTAATGTATGTCTCTTTGGATACAATTTCTTCACATATTGTGGGTTTTTTTGGTAATGTCAAACAGTGCCACATGTCTATTTATACTTATGTATTTTTCTGTGTATCCATACTATATTTATATTGTGATTATGTTTATGATGGTAATTTCCTTACTTATTACATGTTTGAATCATCTGATATATCCTATTTTTCTTACAAGTAACCTGCAGGCATCCTTCCTGTAGTGAAACCTGCAAACATTCTTCTATATACTGTAAATAACCTCTGATATCTGTTCCAATTTAAATCCTATGGGGAAAGTTGGTTTTTCTATCGTCGTCATTGTTGTTTTCCAGTAATAGGTCTTGAACTGGGGGCCTGGGCACTCTACCTGAGGTGCCCTGGCTCAAGAAAAGCACTCTACCACTTGAGCCACAATGAGACTACTTGTCATTTCTGTTTATGTGATACTGATTTATTCAACCAGGGTTTGATGCATGATAGGCAAGCAGTCAACCACAAAGCTATTTTCCCACCCTCTTGAATATACTGTATTATTCATAGAAAATTGACAGTTGGTTTGCAGACTGCATATTTAATAGAGATGTCATCTTTTTTCAAGTATTTAGATGCCATGTATGGTAGAATATGTGACATTCACATACATGCAAGGGCTCATATAGTCCTTTGAAAACCTCATTATGTGTTAGCTCTTATCTGCTTGGCTAATTTGAATGTTTTGTTCCTAAAACAGTAACCAAATATGTTATGTACAGAACAAGGACCATCCTTAGGCTGAAGCATAAAGCTTCAGAAGAATTAGCCTTAATGTTGTCATGCCAGACTTGTAGCACCTCAGAATTCTCTTCTCTCTATTGCTAATAACAGAGAAATGGTCTGATATATTAGGGAAACTTTGTATTAGTAAAATAGAGCCAAATATTTCTACATAGATTTTTCTTTATTATATTATACAGATAATGGAACAAGTTCCAAACATTTTATGTAAGAGAAAAGCATACATGAAGAAGAATAAAATTCCAGACTTGATCTTCTCATGACTCAGGGATAATTTCTTGATGAAAATGTGCCATTACAGAAGCTCGTGTCCTTTGAAGTTGTAGCTGTGGACTTCAGCTGGGAGGAGTGACAGGACCAGGACATTGCTCAGAGGACCCTATATAGAGATGTAGTGCTGGAGACCTACACTAACTTGGTGCTCTTGGGTGAGCAAAAGTCACACTGATGGGCTGGGAATATGGTCTACTGGTAAAGTGCTCGTCTCCTATACATGAAGCCCTGGGTTCGATTACTCAGCACCACATATATAGAAAAAGCTGGAAGTGGCGCTGTGGCTCAAGTGGCAGGGTGCTAGCCTAGCCTTGAGCAATAAAAGGCCAGGGACAGTGCTCAGGCCCTGAGTTCTAGCCCCAGGCCTCACAAATAAAACAAAAACCAAACAAAAGTCACATTGACTCACAAGGTCAAGTGCTTTGTTTTTAGTAGAACTGTGAATATATATAAAAGTGTTATGCTCTTTAGAAGTAAGATTCCAGTCCATGGGAAGTGTTACTACTTTCAAAGAAAACCCTCCCCTTAATGATATTCCTCCAGAGGCAATTATATTTTTATTCTTCAAGAAGTAAATAGCCACAGTTTGGCAACATTTCTCACATATGTTTTATTAAGAGGGGACTGTTCTGAAATTGAGATGATTGTTATAGATGGATATATAATCTATACTAAAATGCATGACTCCTGAATGTGTGTTCTGCAAATCACTAGTATAAAAAGGACATTAAAAGTAAAAAAAAATGGAACTGGGCATGCCATTTCATACCTGTAATCCTAGCTATTGAATCCTGAAGAACAAGGTTTGACACCACCCCAGGAGCAAGAGTCCCCATGAAACAGACTCTTTTGTTCCAATTAGCCAATCTAAAAGGAGTAGGGAAACTGTTATTGAAAGATGTAGAACACTAGCCTTGAGCAAAAGAGCTCAGGGACCTTGGCCATGCATTGAGTTCAAGCAGAAACAATGAGGAGAAAAAAAAACCCAAAGCTTCTATTTACAGGAAACTTCAACCATAGAGCTCATGAGAAATTAGAAACTAGATTTAGGAGCAACATTATATACCATAATTTCTGAGGTCATTACAGCAGGGATGATCCAGAACGTGGAATGATTCTGTACTGTTTCCTCTAAACAGGGCACTGTGTTTTTAAGCCCAAATTGATTGTCAAGCTGGAGGAAGGTACAGAACCATGGATGGGAGAAGCTCCAATAAGAATTCCATGGGTGAGTGAATGCATCCTATACAGTGATGTTGCAGACAGAGCCCTGTTGGTAAGTTCATGTTGAGCTGTACTGAGCAGTAATGTTCCTCATTCCCCTGAGTCCTGTATTTGGCAGAGAAATAGGTGATTCTTTGTCTTAAGGCTTGGTAAGTGAAAAATTCATGTGGGGATATACTAAGTTCTGTGTGGGAATAGAGTTAATTTAGCAAATGTCTTTCTCTTTGTGATACTATTTCTGAAACAAAAAATATGAGAAATGTACACTTTGTGTCATTTCTGCTATGTACCATTATGCAGGTGTGAGCAAATAAGAAGGACACGAGTATTGCAGTCATCAAAGAAGGAAAAGAGCTTCTCAATGATTGTGGTATTTACAACCAAAACCTTGAGTGTACCAAGAATGATTACCTGAGTGGAGGTTTGGAATATCCTTTCTTATCAATGGTTCTGAGGCTCAGGAGCGTCAGAAAAGTAATTTTGATGACACCCAGAAGGATGGAGGAAATCAGATTTAAAAATTCCCACATATGCCTATAATAATTCTTGGTGAGAAGTTAGAGACTTGAAGCAATGTGGGGATAAATCCTTACTCACAAGAACTATTCCTGTGTAGGTGAAAGGCAAGGATTGTATAAAACACTAATGTGATCTATGAACCTAGAAAATTGCTGTTCCTAACCTAATAGTTGAGAAGAAATGCAGTACAAAACACAGGAAGAAAACACAGCACGTATTCTTCTATATCAAAACTTATTTGTAAGGGTAACTAACTGAATGCTAATGGGAGATTGTAAATACTCACCATAAAATTATTGCTATAAAACTCTTAATTGTGTAATTTGAGTAATTATTTCTTTTGCTGTAAAAGAAAACAAGTAAAACAGAAAAACATTATTTTGCATTGTAATATATTAGTATGAATTTCTTCCGTAATTCTTTAGGGATTAAGCATGTATTTCTCATTAATTCCTAGTATTGATATTTTAAATTCTATAATAATTATTATGTGTGGAAATTTCATAAGTTTTACATTAAAACCTGTTTGGATCTCATTAATGTTTTTTCCCTTTTTGTTTGTTTGTTTGTTTTGTTTTGTTTTGTTTTTTGTTTTGGCAGTCGTGGGGCTCCACAGCACCACTCCTGGCCATTTTCTGTATATGTGGTGCTAGGGAATTGAACCCAGGGCTTCATGTATACGAGGTAAGCACTCTTAGCCACTAGGCCATATCCCCAATCCCCTTTTCCCTTGTTTTGGATTCATCATTTTAGATGTCCAAGGAATGGATGACATACTTAAGACTTGCCAGGAAATTCCGGACAAATGGCTTCGTGAAGTAGCAGTCACCAATAGCAACACGGTGGAGGAAACAGTAAGACTAGTTAAAGCTTTTAATTTGAGCTCAAAACACATGCCAGTGCAGAGTGGGAATAATGGGAACTCCTTAGAAATGGGGACTGAGGCATCCATTGCATGTCAGAACATGCTTCCCTACAGTGAGCCTGAAATGATGCATGCTGGATCCAGGCCTGGTGTCTATCATGTAGTGGAAAAATCCCTCAGCCATATGAAACATTTTACTCAACATTCTGAGAGTCCAAATGAGCAGCAGTATTTCACGGGTGGTAAAGAAAGTATGGTATTAAACTCAGAGACCATATTCTTTAAAAATAATGGTGTTTGTGTGGGAGAACACTCCCAGAACCATAATGAATACAGATAATGCAATGGTAAATCTGGTGTCATTGGCCAAGAAATATTTTAGGGAGTGAGGAAAATACTTGAATGCACTGTATGGGACAAAACATTCTCCTTCAGACCTACAGTCAGTAGACATCAGAAGGGACACATTGGAAACCATCCCTGTCCATGAAGTGAATCTGAGAAAACTTTCAATAAGAAAATCGATCTTATTAACCATTGGAACAAATATCCAGAGAAGTCTGATAAGAATAACAAAGGTGCAAAGAAACCATATGAATGTAACCAATGTGGAAAGTCTTTTACCTGGAAGTCACATGTTAGTGTTCATCAAAGAACACACATGGGAGAAAACTTATAATTGTAACCAATGTGGAAAGGCCTTCAGACACTGCTCCTCTCTAAGAAATCATAAGAGAATTTACAGGTGAAAAACCCGATGAACTTAACACAAACAGCACTCAACAGCATAAGCGATGTCACACAGATGAGAAAGTATGAATATAGCCAATGTGAATACCACATGAGCAAGGGTGCGGCTATAAAACAATTTGATGTTGTTAACCTGAGGTGGCACTTGCAAACCTAATGTGCTATATCAACAAAAACCTTTGTGCTAGTAACAAATAGAACAATGATTGAATGAATTAATGAATAGATACAGAAATCATTACCTACTGAGGTAGAAAGACAAATGTAATCACAGTATTATATGTAAATCACTAATTCAATTAATTAACAAATCATTGCTATGAAATTGCATGAAAATTAGCCATGCAAGCCCAAAGTACAACATGTAGTTCTATCGATGAACCTCAAACAAATATGCAAATAAATAGAACTTATGATGAACAAAAAAGCCTAATAAAAATCCCTTGGACGGAACTTGTCATCTGGGCACAAAACATAGATGTGTTATTTAAAAACTGTCATCTCAAGAATTCATTGTATTCTCTTCCCAGATTATATAGAATAGAATTCATCTGTAGTGAAAAAATTGGAAGAATTTTTTTACTTTTAAGAAACCCTTAACACTAGGGTTGGGAATATGCCCTAGTGGAGAGAGTGCTTGCCTTGTATACATGATGCCCTGGGATCGATCCCTGAACACCACATATATAGAAAATGGCCAGAAGTGGCACTGTGGCTCAAGTGGTAGAGTGCTAGCCTTGAGAATAAAGAAGCCAGGGACGGTGCTCAGGCCTGGAGTCCAAGTCCAGGACTGGCAAAAAATAAAAAAATAAAAAATAAAATTCTGTTCTGCAGACATCATTGGTTTTAATTTACAAGTACTGAGTACGGAGGGCCATCATCACTTTAATTTATTTAAATGTGGATTTCTGGCAAATTCCAAAAGAATGCTGATGCATCTGGATTGCACACTCCACTCTGAGCCTCACTTAAGGAATTCTGACATACTATAGAAATCAAGCACCTTTACATCTAGAATTCCTTTGTGTTGAGGTGTATTCAAAGTGACAAGTATTTATACTCTGGAGAGACTTTCATTGAACATTCTAAGAGTGGAGTAACCTAATGCAACACTAGTTGTTTATACTTGTAATCGTTGCTAGTCATTAGGGTAAGACCTCATATGACAGTTCAAAGCCAGTGTCAGCAGAACCTTTGGGACTTTTACCCCTATTAACTAATAAAAAGCAAAAAGTACAGCACAAAGCTTAAAAAGTGCACCAGGCCAGCATTCAAACCACATTGTATAGTACTTTCACAGAATGATGAAGATGAGGATCATAATGTTAATGACTACAGTGATTAAAAAAAATGGAATACTAGTTTCAAATATGTGGAAAAGAAAACCAGGAAAATGGGCTGGGAATGTGGCTTAGTGGTCAAGTGCCTGCCTGGCATGCATGAAGCCCTAGGTTCAATTCCTCAGTACCACATAAACAGAAAAGGCTGGTAGTGGCTCTGTGGCTCAAGTAGTAGAATGTTAGCGTTCAGCAAAATGAAGCTCAGAAACAGCGCCCAGGCCCTGAGTTCAAAACTGGAAACAACAACAAACCCCCACAAAACAAAAAAGAATACCAGGAAAACTGAAGTGAATTATATATGCATAATAGTTGTGGATGGCTGGACAAGATCCATCTCAGGTTTTCTTTTATTCTCCAAGTTTTTTTAAAAGCAGCCTAACCCTACCCAGGCACTGTCTCATGTCTCTGATCCTAGTGACTCAGGAGACTGAGATATGAGTATTACATTTCAAAGGAATCCTGGGCAGATATACATGTGACACTGGAATGTTTAATTAGATAGTAAAATTTTGAAGTCAACCTGTGGCTTAATTATGGAGCAGAAAAGAGAAATTGTGTGCTTGAAGGTGTGAGTGGAGCACTGGAGAGAGGAAGACAAGGAACCTCACCCATCCCAACATGCCAGGTTGTATTTGCAAAGATATCCCTTGAATATTATGACTGCATCAATGAGCCATTTAGTACCTATAAATGTGCTCATTACATGCTTGTAGACTGAATTCACTCCTCAAACTGCTGTGAATTTCATGCATTTTTTGAGTGAAGATAGCTTCATTATTGCCATTTTCTAGATTCTTGGGCTACAATGCTTCTGCCTTTTAAGGCAGTTACTAGAGAAGAAACCAGATAAGAATACAGTGAGTGCTACAATAGTGGTGTACACAGGCCCTTGTGGAAACACTAGTGCAAATAACAGGGTGGTGATAGTCAGCCTGATAATGATCTCTGAATAATATGGTGACCACTACAATTATTTTTAGTTAGCTTCCTTTATTGTTATGTGCAGAGGGATTATAACTAGATGAGTCCTTCCCTTTTGATCTCTCCATCAAGACTTAGGACCATCAAAAATAAACAGAATATTTGAATATATAGACATAGTAGGTACTTAGACCTGGGATGATAAGAAGGAGCATTGCTTTACAAGCAGGAAGATTCTTTGAGATAGGTTCTGGAGACAGCAGGAATGTTGCCTAAGTGAATGTAATAATTGCCATTGAGTTGTGTTATTGAAGATAGCTAATAGTCAATATTACCACCACAGTATTTCACCACAGTAAAACTTTAATGCAAAGAAAGAAATTTTTTTGCTGCATAATGAGGATAGAACTCTGGTGCTGGGCACTGTCCCTGAGCCTTTCAGCTCAAGGCTGAAGCTATTCCACATTGAGGCACAGTGCAATTTTCCAATTTCTGGTGGTTAATTGCAGATGTATCTAATGAAATTTCTTACCCAGGCTGGCTTTGAAACAAGATCCTCAGATCTCAGCTTCCTGAACTGCAAGGATTACAGGCCTGAGCAACTGGTGCCTTGCACATTAGGACGTTTGAAGTCACATCCTGTACCCAGGGAGGTAAACTGAAGAAATCATGTAAACATCACTAGAGATTATTAAACTCCTGACCTACTATCCAGCAGCCACAATAACACTGACTTTCAAGGAACAAAACAAGATGAAGAACTCGGGCTAGAGAGAGTCGCATGGCCACCACTATCTTTTGGCAATGGCAAATAAGTAGTGATACAGAGAACTAAGCAAGGCTGCCCCTCTTTTTGAAGGATTAGCACTGAGAGTTTCTGCTTATGATACACAGATAATCCTCTTACTTTTTCATTGGTTTTCTTGGCCTATCTACTCAGGTTGCTGTGCCTTTTCTTATCTTTCTAGTTTTTAAGTCAAAACAAGATTTGAATATTATTTCCTTGTAAAGAATCTTTCCATGTCAGAAAAACCCATGTACAATATTCACCATCATTTACAGAAACAAACCACTGAAGAGAACAGTGTCTGAAGTTTTAATTGTGCAAAAACAAAAGACAATTTTAGAGCATATATGCTCAGGTTCTTATTGCAATAAAGAACACACACAATTATAATAAAGTACAATGGAAGCTGTTTGTGGTATTTTTCTTTTTTCTTTTGCCAGTCCTGGCACTTGGGACTCAGGGCCTGAGCACTATCCCTAGCTCCTTTGTGCTCAAGCCTAGGAATCTGCCACTGGAGCCACCGCGCCTCTTCTGGCCTTTTCTATATATGTGGTGCTGAGGAACTGAACCCAGGGCTTCATCTATACTAGGCAAGGGGTCTTGCCACTAGGCCATAATCCCAACACGTTTATGGGTTTGAATTAGATAATACAGTGTATTATAATTTGTATAAATGTATAAAACCTTTCCAAAGAAAATACCCTGATTCTAGAAACCTACTTTGAAGACATCCTATCTAAACCTTTCTCTATTTTTTGTCAGACCTGGGTATTGAACTCAGGGCCTGAGCAGTGTCCCTGGCTTCTTTCTGCTCAAGGCTAGCACTCTACCACTTGAGCCAGAGAGCCACATCTGGCTTTTTCTATATATGTGGAGCTGAGGAGTTGAACCCAAGTCTTCATGTGTACGAGGCAAGTTCTCTGCAATGAGGCCATATTCCCAGCCCCAACAATGATCTTATTATTGTTCTTGACACCGAAATACATCTCCTCTAGCATCCTCTGCTAAGCCTTCACAAATTTGTGTTTGGTATAGTAATGGGGTCCGAGTGGGGGGAATCCTCCATCCCTCCAATTGTTCACCACTCAGAGACAGCCTCAAGTACCAAGAGGGGTTTATTGCAGAAGTAAACAGTAGAATGGCCATCCAAGGCCACAGCCCAGACTTGGGAGCTGGGGAGAAGCACTCTGGGCTGGGCTCAGGGCCGGGTTATATAGGCAAATATCACATGGTCAAGGCAGGCCACATGCAGGTGGCCAAGGAGGTTCCAACACTTGCAGAGAAACAGCATAGTCATGTCAGGTCATAGGCAGGTGGCCAATGGAGCTACAGTCTGCCTCATAGTAACTTTCTGAACCAACCTATCATTTTTGATAGCATTGGCCCATGAATTTGGCAGGTCCCCACACGATGCAGGCAGGGGGTAGGCCACTCCTTCCTGAAAGGGCACAGGTTGCTGGGCTGCTTTACTATCACTAGCCCCTAACAAGTACCATGGACTGGCTTTAACTCATGCTGCTATTAATCAGGCCAAGCTCTTAAATGCCATACAAAATTGGGAACTATTTTAAAGAAGTGACAACACTTATGTATAATGATGATGTTGAACAAAAACAGTACCAGGTATCAGGATAGCAAAAGATTGACTGGGTGCAGAGAACTGTGCAACAAATTAGCACCAGTGCGCTCACTGTGTGCTGGCCAGTTTGAGCACAGCAGGGATAACTACCTTTAAATTCAAACAATTTTGATTTTTAAAGTTCCCTGGTTACATTGTAGACCATGAGTATTATCTCTTTCAACTAGATGAGTTGATTCACATAAAACAAAAATTCATATGTCAGTATAATTGTAGCTTTCTCAACATCCCCTAATGAGTGAATCTTCAATAATCTTGGGGTCCAAGCTCAGAGCTTTTGTGCTCTAGGCCAAATGTTCTACCACTTGAGCCACAGCTCCACTTCCAGTTTACTGTTGGTTAACTGGAGATGAGAGTCTCAGAGACTTTCTTGCCCAGGATGTCTTCCACCCTTGATCTTCAGGTCTCACCTCCCTGAGTTTCTAGGCTTAAAGATATGAACTATGACACCCAGGACAATTTCTCTTTGGTCTCATGTATATCAAACAGGCTCTTAAGGTCTAGTCTGATGTTCATTCAAGCACTTCACTCTCTGTTCGACAGGGTGGATGAAACAGCATGAGATGCAGGGGGCAGATCCAGTCAGGGGTCACATATCAGACTGAGGACTGAAGGCATCTATCTGGAGAACACCCCCAGAGTATGGGGGAATCGTTTGACGCTTCTTATACCACAACTTTTTTTTTTCTTTTGTCCAGTCCTGGGCCTTGTACTCTGGGCCTGAGGACTGTCCCTGGTTTCTTTTTGCTGAAGGCTAGAAATCTGCCACTTGAGCCCCAGTGCCACCTCTGGCCATTTTCTGTATATGTGGTGTTGGATAATTGAACCCAGAGCTTCATGTATATGAGGCAAGCACTCCTGCCACTAGGCCATATTCCCAGCCCCTGATGCTTCTTATACCTACATTCAGTCCATGTAAGCTATCAGAGATTTGTTTCATGAAGGGAGTTGCAGGTCTACTTGTGAAGTTACTTCATAGACTCAATAGAGGGTTGCCCCCTGTTTGAATTAGAAATGTAATTTTTTAAATGAGTGGGGAAAACCCATTAGGAAATGGTTGATATTTTGTTCTTTAAGTTGTGAGGAAAAACATTCCCCTTCCTTCCCCAAACAAAACAGAGTAACAAACCTAGAGCTGGGCTCAGAGTACAGGGGTTTTGGTAGCCCTGTGGAGTGCAGGTTATTACATTCATACCACTGTAAGCAAAGTCCGTGGCTTAACTAGGCCCTAACATGGATCAGTTCCTTCATCTGTCTGAAAGGGAAATTTTCAACTGTCATTTGGGGGTAAATTCTTTTCTGCTCTTCTGCACTGAAAGATATTAATACTTAGTTGGTGAGTTATTGAATTTTTGCCTGGTTATAGGATTGTCCATCAGTGCACTAAACTCTCCATTGCCTCCTCCATCCTTTTTGGGGAACTGTCTTAGGAAAGATGCTGCTGTGAGCACCATCCTCTGGCTTTGTAAAACAGCACCAGAATGTTGCACATCAACTACATTGCCATTTTCATGATGGCGGTAGAGGGGACATGGCAGGGGGTGTGGGTGCTCAAAGCCATAGACCCCCTCATGCACTGGCTTCTGGGTTTGGTTTTAGTTATTTGTTCATTAATTTCCAGCGCTGGGGCTTGAACTCAGAGCATCATGCTCTACTTTTTAAAAATTTGTTATTGATAAGAGGATGTACAGAGAGGGTACAGTTACATATGAAGGTAGTGAGAACATTTCTCGTCATATTTGTTACACCCTTCTTCATTTTTCTTTCTCTTCCCTAGTTCAGATAAGCATATATACAATATCCAATGTACCAGAATCATATACAGTGACCCCAGGGGGTACATTAAAGGAAATTCACCTAGTACATTAAACAGAATGACAACAGTAAATTCCTCCTGTTTCCATCTCTTGGAGTTCATTTTGCTTAGCCTCATCTTATATAATCATAAGTATGTAGCTGATGAGCTATTGTGCTCCTGGCCGGTCTATCCTAGACCTTTTTATATTTATGTAGTAATTGTTTGGTTTTAGAGACATGATGTAAAGTCGCTGACCAAAACAGTAGAAATATCATTTGAAAAGAAGTTTATTTCACAGACATGATCTGTCCTCTGTGCTCTAGGCTTGTCTTGCTCAACATTATTCATTCAAGATCTGACCATTTCCCTGTGAATGCCATTATTTTATCATTTCTGTTTTTTACCATTATGTACACATTAAACAAGAGATTATCTAAAATCAAACGTAACACTTTTGAAAGAGACATATTCTAAAGTAACTGATTTCAATGACAAATTAAAAATTTACTGAGTAGTCTGATTTCTAAGTTTATCTTACTGTTGGTCTTTGTTTTATCTACTCAAGTCTGGTGCTTTAACACTTGAGCTACACCTCCACTACTGACATTTTGCTGCTTAATTGCAAATATTCTTGTGGAATCTTCTTTTTTTTTTTTTTGCCAGTCCTGGGGCTTGGACTCAGGGCCTGAGCACTGTCCCTGCCTTCTTTTTGTTCAAGGCTAGCACTCTTCCACTTGAGCCACAGCGCCACTTCTGGCCATTTTCTGTATATGTGGTGCTGGGGAATCGAACCCAGGGCCTCATGTATATGAGGCAGGCACTCTTGCCACTAGGCCATATCCCCAGCCCTTGTGGAATCTTCTGCATGGACTTATTCTGAATCTAAATCCTCAGCCCACAGGCTCCAGAGTAGCTAGAATGAGAGGTGTGTGTCAAGGGCCAGCTTCATTGGCTACTGTGTTGATAATTTAGGTGGTCCAAATCAGTAAAAGCTGTGGTTTTAGGGGCTGAGAATGTGTCCTAGTGGTACTTTGTGCTTGCCTAGCATGCATAAAGCACTGAGTTCGATTCCCCAGTACCACATATATAACAAAAGCCAAAAGTGCTGCTGTGGCTCAAGTGATAGAGTGCTAGTCTTGAACAATAATAAGCCCAGAACAGTGCTCAGGGCCTGAATTCAAACCCCAAGGATAGCACACAATAAAGCGATTATTTTAGATATTGGGACTCAAAAATTATACATCACCAAAAGATGTTCTGTATTCAGAAGAAAACTGATAGTACATGTTTATTTTGGGTTCCCAGCTCTTCTATGGACCTAGAACCTTTCTCATCTTCCATTTCCATATGTGAAGCAGTAGAATTATTGAACATGCAGCTCTTGTGCCTCTCTATCCCACTGTCCAGAGCCATCATTCTTTTTCTGTATGAGTTTGTTGATCGTTGCACACTCTCCTGGAACAAAAGTGATGGAGCATCCAGAGGCAGTAAACCACTGCTTGGATGGCAGAAATGGTGTCAGATCCTAGAGTCACTCCTCTTTGGCCTTTCAAAAGTTAATCAGAGCCAGGAGGTCCTAGAAGAATAGTTCATAAGCATGCCTTTTATTGCCCATGTCTATCTACTTTGTAACTGGACAGGAACTTGCCAGTCATCTGTGATAGTAAAGCTAAGTTTGTTAAATGGGAAATAGTTTAAAAATTCCAACCCCCTGCATCTACTCAAAGCCCTGACTGGCAGTGAGAATTTTAAGCTGATATGTCTGTTCAGGAAAGAAAACTGGTGGATCTGAGAACTTGTGCTTATTGAGACATACGGCCTGCAAAGGTACTTTAGGCATTGTTACATCATCAATTTCCCCATCCAGAGAGGGAAATGCTATTACAAATTAGAGTGCTGACTACCATGTTATATCCCAAGAAGCGGTCTGTGCAGTTGTTAAAAGGTTAGCTATTTACTCCAGTTTGGAGTAAAGTTCGTAGTAACATCTAGTCCTAACAACACTTTGGTAAAGTACGCTAAGGATCTACAGGTTCCTGGCTAGGTAAGATCAATGCCCCTGAGTTAGCCTGAAGAAGTTACTGAAGATGGATGATCTCTGCCCATCAGCTCCCCCCTCAAGATCAAGGAACCAGAGTCATTTTAAAATAATAATCCTAGCCTTACTGGAAATATTTGATTACTGAAAGTTATTGCACTGGAAAAATTATGGCCAAAGGACATTGCCTAAAGCTGTCTTGATATTCAGTGATATGCCAGCCTACAAAAGCTAGTGTGCTTAAGAAGGAACCAGGAAAATACTAGGAGATTTGACTGAAGTTAGGCTTTAGGTTAACTTAGGTTAAGCTTCTCTAACCGGTCTATGGAGAAAATTGCAGGTGACTCAGCAGAAGGTGTGACATTCTACTAGAGCCACTAGGAGCCACTGCTGCCTGACACCACCATGGCCTCTGCCCATTCCATTTGAGTGAGGATCAAGGACGGTCTAACAGTCATCTGGAAGCATCTACATCTTCAGATGGGACTTTATCACACGCAGCTGATTTGTGCTGGAAAGTGCTTTGGATCTGCTGAACCTAAAATTTTGGGGGGACATTCTTGAGTTGACTGGAGTTACCTAGCTCTATTAAGAAAATTGGATATTGTAAGAGATTTTCAAGTAGACAGTTCCATGGAACTGATGGCCTGCTGCTAAATCCAAAGCATAACCATGTATGACAGGCTGGAGAGTCACTTCCAGGCAATGCCTGGGGTGGGAGGTGTGTCCAAGTGTATTAGAGTGTGTCCAGATGGATTAGGGTGTGACCTCAGAGAAGAAAGGGAGGTAGTGCCAGGTGTGCCAGTTACCAAGGTAACTAATCAGAGATTTAAACTGCCAGGGGCATCTTCATGGAACCCTCCTCGGGTGGATCCTACAGATGCCACTGGCCAACCTTAGGCACTTAGAGGTACTGGGAATTGGAGAAATCCACTCTAAAATAATAACTCATGATAGTTGGCTCTGGTCTGGTTTCTTAGAAGCAGCAGTCCCATCGGACTGACCCTTGCCCCATCTTTGTTTTCCCCAACAGCCTGTGGGTGAAGTCACAGTAAATTGCCTTGATGTAGTTGAGATAAACCGGTTTCTACAAACAAGAGGAAAAAAAATAGTAGACAGTTTAAAACTCTAGCAGCAAAAAAGCCCCAGGAAATGTAGAGGAAAGTTAGTATAGAAAGCCTTGGAGAAAGGGATAGAGGAAACAAAATGGTTTCCTCTGGATAAGAAAGGGATTTGAAAAGTAAAGATCATCAATTGTCACAGAATGTTCAAGTAAGTCACTGATGGTCTGAGTAAGTAGAAGAGGGCGTGAATGGGGATAAGGAAAGACTTTAGAAAGCAAATTGGGGAAGACAAGAGATTCCTATTAGATTAGAAGGAGGAAGACAATCCCTAAAAAGTTTGAGTATGTAGCAAATGATATCAGTATGTCTTAAAATTAGAGCTTATGAGTAAAGTTGGTATGTAATCAAATTGGCTAGGCTGTGGATATGGCCTAGTGGCAAGAGAGCTTGCCTCCCATACATGAAGCCCTAGGTTCGATTCCCCAGCACCACATATACAGAAAACGGCCAGAAGGGGCTCTGTGGCTCAAGTGGCAGAGTGCTAGCCTTGAGCAAAAAGAAAGCCAGGGACAGTGCTCAGGCCCTGAGTCCAAGGCCCAGGACTGGCAAAAAAAAAAAAAAAATGGCTATAATATAAATAGGGTCAGAATTAGGGCTTTGGTGTGAAACTATATTTATCTATACCTGCATCTGCAGGGCTAAGGGACTTGTGTGATGTTATCTAACTGTAAACCAGAAATATCTCATCATGTGAATATCTGTAACTGCTTGATTCCCCCGCTGAAGTGGTGTTACAAAGTAAGTGAAGCTTGGATTTGCTCCTCATGTGTATCCTTAGGAAAAGGGTGCTGATTTATGCCAATCAATCAGAAATCATTAGGGAAAGCTTGGCATTTGGTAAAAATATAACAGAAAGCAAAAAGGAGTGAACTGGTATCAGCCACTGTTCTCCAGGTCACCATGGGCAACTCTCCTGACAGCTGTGTTGACAGGCCCTTTGGTTCTACTACTAAGAGCCCTAACTATTGGCCTATGCCTTATCCCAATACCAGCCCCTAGACGTGCAAGCCATTGAGATGGACAGAAGAGTGCCATGATTGGCTCCCAAGGTACCTAAGAGAAGGGGGAAAATGAAGAGCCAGAGTCTCCATATTGTACTAAGACCCCATTCTGTACCTGACTGACCTTACTGTAAGTCCTACCTCCACCCCTCGCTTCCCGGTGAAGACCATATCCAACTGTGAGTGTGATTTCCAGTAATTATGAGTGGGATTTTCAGTATCTAATCGTGAGTGATTTCCAATATCTAATCAAAACCCTGCAGCTGTGCACACATCCGCCTTGCTACACCCCTATGGCTTAACCAACCAATTTTAAATGCGCCGGTCCCTTGATCTGACTAATGACTCTTCCAGATTCCTTCCTGCCACCAAATGCACCAAACATGCTTTAGAATTATTTTTTAATTTTCCCGTGGTGTGTGTTGATTTGTTGAAAGATGCTATGATGTATGTTAAGTCCCTGCCTTCCCCAAAGAATGTATAAAACAGCTGGAAACCCCAGGCTGAGGGCCTCTTAGCATAAACAGCATGCTGAGTGCAAGGAGGACCCAGCTAGCTCCAAATAAACACCCTTTTTGCTGCTTGCATTGGTCTTGGTCTCTGGTGGTCTCTTGGGGGATCTGAACTGGAGCATTTCAGTTTAAAGAGAGAGGCAGAGAGAGAAAGAGGAAAAAAGAGAGAATCAAAGCAGATGTTAAGTAAGTCCATCTACCTGAGTATTCATAGAAGTTATGTAAGTCCTGTAAAAGATTCCAAATTTCTAAGATTGGGCTCAAACTTGAACAGCTTTTAGATTGTGCCCCTCCCATGGTGAATAGTTAGCAGAACTGAGGAGTTAAATACCAAGCATCCTCAGTATTACTCTGGTCAGGTGAAATGGAGGAGACAATCAGCAATGAGGTCATCACCCCAGTTGCTGTGTCCCGGACTGAGCATGGAGTGTGGCCATGAAGCCATGGCCCTACAGTAAATCAGGAAATTGGATCCGAGCTCCCGGTTAGATAATCACTTACCCTGGGTGTGAGGGCAAATTTGTAGATTGTCGTGGTGGATGGAAGTAGAGCACTCAGTCAGAAGAAGTTACCTCGATGGTGATCTAGGTGGGCTTAGGACAGCAGAATAGGTCCCGGGGGCAGCTTGGACGCCTCCGAAATGGGGGAGAAAATCTACCAGGGAACCTATGGCAGGTTTGGCACCAATAAAAGGACAGGTCTGGGCCATCCCAGAGGACCATGCAGAGAAAATCACACACAGGAGAAGAAGGTTCATAAGGAGGTTTATTTGTGGGGCCATAGTTCCCATGGGAGAGGGAGCTTCATGGCGTCTGCACCTTATCTAGGTGGCAGCTTCTCTCTCTGGGGGTAAAGGGGAAGTAGGTAGGTAGTGAGTAGGAGTGGCTCATTTGGTATGGGTGGATCCAGGGTCTAGTGAGAGGAGCTGAGGACCTGAGGCTAGGGAAATGCTAACAGTAGTGAAACCCTGAAGTTCGTGCAGGCCCTGGGGCTTGTCACATTGCAGTTGTGTTTTCGGGTTCTGGGTGGTTGCTCCTGTAATATAGAGGTCACATCTAGCCAGCGAAAGAGGGCAGAAGCTGACTCCATTTCCACTATCTCCCCAGCCCTGGTCTACTCCCCATCCCCCCACCCACCCTCCCCCCGCCCCATCCACAGGCCAGTTCTTGATAGGCGTGCCTGGATTCCTAAAGGAAGGGTAGCCTGATGAAGTGCTATTATTCATTCACTTAGGAAATTGATTTTGTGAGTGGAAGTCAATGAAGAAAAAAATTGCTTTAAAATGTCTTATTTGAAACATGCTGGTTCTATTTTTATACTCAGAACTCCCTACGGGATTTTGACTTTATAATATTGCTAACGTTAATGTTCTATATTTTATTCATCTCCTGTTGACAAATGGCATATTCTGTCTTACATCATAACCCTATTTTACATTACTTAAAAATGGAGGAGACTGCCTCCACTTTTCTTCGACACTACTAATAACATATAATTTAAATGCAGTACAATGCCCTTTTAATGTGTGTTAGTCCTGGTTCATTAGTTGAAGGTCTTGGCACTGAACATGCTTGAGCTTCTTTTACTCAAGACTAATGTACTACTTCAACCATAGCTCCACGTCAAGCTAGTTTTGTGGTTTATTGTAGATAAAAGCTTCCCAGACTTGCTGGCCAACCTAGATTCAATTTGTGCTCCTCTGATCTCAGACTCAGAGTAACTAGGAATATAGATACGAACAACCAGATTCCTGCTGCAATGCTCTCCAATTTCTAATACAATCATCTGAAATAGAGCACTAAATTCTTCGGCACACATGTTCAGTCATTGATGTGTATGAAGATAGTCCAAATATCAAAACAAAAAGAAAATAGCCCACCCAAAATCAATAATACTACTGTTCTCAAGCCTTGTGATTACAGACACTTAGCCTGTAATGAATTAATTTTAGTGTTTTTTAAGTAAGAAAGCATTCTTGTGATGTAGCAAAATTTAACAATAATGTGCAAATATTGGTTTTCAATAATTCCTGTTATATTTATGAGCACAAATATCCTCACAAAAGTCTACAGAGTAGATTTTCTTTCTTTTTTTTTTGTACTTCACTGTAAAAGTTTACATTATTTTATTTTGAGTTTGCATCCCATAAAACTGTATTTTAAAAAACTGCATAGTACCATTTCATATTTAATGAACCAATTCATACTGGCCAAGTACACAGCCATATCATTTAAGTTTTATGGATCTCTATTTTGGGGTGTACTCAGGTTGGAATATTGTGTTGCTATTGTTTCTGTAATGTGTGTCTTTAATCATCATGTTGCTTCATTATGGATGTTTGGTTTAGAATTGTTTCACTCCTATGCACATTATTTTCTGCTGCCCTTTTATTAGGACATGTGTCTCCAGCAGGAAAGCCAAGGATCTTCATATGACTGTGTTAAGGAAGATGAGCACTGAGGCCTTTTAAAACCTGTGCTAACACCATCTGTAGTTTTAACCAATTCTGTTTGTAATTAACATAGAAATGAATTGCTTTTATAATATCTATTTACCAAGTAATGAATTGCAATGCTGTACTTGAAACAAATTTTCTTGTCCATAAAGAAGGTTTTATTCTTTTCTAGCCCATGTGTAAGATTTTGAGCAGGAAAATCTGGGGAACATTTGCAATAGTTCGTACTGAGTACTTCATTTTCCTTTTCTCCCAGCCTTGTTTACAGAATCTTCTGTTCATTCTCAAGAGCAACACAGAATGGATGGATCTCTGGTGAGTTGCTTTTTTTTTCAGACTTTATTTTGTTTTCTTGATTTTGTTTCTGCCACACCTAGAGCTTGGACTCAAGGCCTGAGCCCTGTCTCTGGCTTCATTTTTCTTAAGGCCAGCACTCTACCACTTAAACCACAACACTACTTCTGGTGTTTCTCTTTATATAGTCCTGAGGATCAAACTCAGGGCTTCATGGATGCTAGGCAAGCAATCTACCACTAAGCCACATCCCAGTCCTATTGCTAGAATTTTTAATATGAGAAAAAAGTGGTCACACTGTTAAGTGATTCAGCCCAGGGTACTTGAAGTATGGTTCATATAGTTCTTGTTGGTGTTCACTTCCGATATAAATGCAGTAGACTTTAGAGTTGTGTTTTCTTCAAAACACATTAGGTAAAACCTATGACTGCTTCATGGTGTTGCTTTACTTGAAACTTGTACTATATTTCATTCTGTCATCTTTGTGCACAACAATCCTGTCTGGCTGCATTAAACATTCTTAACTATACCATTTACTGATAGTACATGTTGCTTTATTTTGGGATCCCATGGCTTCCATCCATCTACAACATTTCTCCTCTTCCATGTGTGAAGCAGTAGAATTCTTAAATATACAGCTACTGTTCCTCTCTATCCCAGTCTCCAGAACCATCATTCTTTCTGTGTATGAGTTTGTTAATCCTTGGAAATTCAAGAATAGACTTCATGCCATTTCTGTTCCTTTCTACTTGGTGTATTTTATTCAGCTGATTGCACTCAAGGTTCATCATAATTTTCAGCATAATTTTCAACACATTTATTTATTGTTTTATGTGTTCCTACCTTTGTTGGTGAGTAATTGTGATGTGTTTCTCCAAATAGTTGTTACAGTCCTTGCTTTACATCTTTTGTGTAGAAATCAAGAAAAAGAATTGCTGGGTCATATGCCAGTGTGTTTCCGTGTTTAATTCACTTTATGATTTTCTATACTATCTTTGATTGTTTTACATTCCTGGCAGATGTGCATCAAAGATCACACTCTTTTCACATCCTTCCCAAAACATATTTGATTTTAGGGATTGTGGGGTGTTTGCTTTTTTTTTTTAACAACGAGCATACTGACATGTATAAAGTAATTACTTCATTGTGATTTTGTGAGAAGTGGTTGTGAAGTGATTCTACCAGCTCATATATTTCTTTTAAAAGCCTGTTATGTATTAGCTCGTAACTATACTGGTAGTTTGACGTTTATGTTAATAAAGAAGTAACCAGATATTTGTTTATAGAACAAAGGCCATCCTTATGCTGAAGCATGGCACTTCAGAAGAAGTGAAACCTGCAGAAAAATTGTTCCACTGATATGTAGTAAACTTTATCAAAATAAACTATACATACTATTGCAGGCATCTACTTATACTTAGTACTGTCATGTCAGATTAGTAGCACCTGAGAATTTTTATCTTGTCGCTGTTGCTGGCAAAGAGAAATGTACTGAGGAAATAGGGAAATTCTGTATTAGTTATTGTGTTCATAGTTATCTAGCTAATATAGAGCCAAGTATTTCTACTATGATATTTCTTTTTTCTTCTTTATAGATAATCGAGCAAGCTCCAAATATTTTATGTAAAAGAAAAGCACACATGTAGGAGAATAAAATTCCAGACTTGATGTTCTTATGATTCAGGGATAATTACTTGATGGAAATGTGCCATTACTGGAGCCAGTGTCCTTTGAAAATGTGGCTAAGGAGTTCAACTGGGAGGAGTGGCAGGACCTGATCATTGCTCAGAGGACCCTGTATAGGGATGTAATGCTGGATACCTACAGCAACTTGGTGTCCTTACGTGAGTAAAAGTCACATTAACTCACAAGGTTGTTTTAATTTTAGTATATTTATGAGTATTTTTCAAAGTTGCAAAAATATTTAGGTATAATATTACAGAAAATGGGAAGTATCACTTCTTTCCAAGAAAACCCTGCCCTTGAATATAATACTGCAGAGGCAATTTATTGTCGTTCTTCAAGATCCAGGTAGCACCAGTTAGGCAAAAGTTCTAAAACATGTTTTATTACCAGGGGAGTATCTTCTGGAACTGTGGCCATTGTTATAGATGGATATACCATCTAGAGTAGAATGTATGTTACTAATGAGTATAAGATCTGGAAATCACTGATTTTAAGTGGGCATTTAAAATCCACTCGATTAAAAATCCATTTAAAATCCAAAGCTGTAACTTGACAATCTAGTATACACATGTAATCCCAGCTATTGAAATCTATGCTATCCCATTGAGAAGATTCCCCAGGAGACTCCTATTTTTCATTTAACCATAAAAATATCTAGGGGGCACACTGTCATTGAAAGACGTAGAACCCTAGCCTTGATCAAAAGAGGTCAGGGATTAAAATCCAAAGCTTGTTTTTATAGGGAAAGTCAACCATGGAGCTAATGAGAAATGAAAAACCAGATTTTGGAGTTATTTTTATACCAGAATGTCTGAGATAATTACAGGAAGGACGACCCAGCATGAGCAATAGTTTTCCACTGTTTCTTTCTTTCTTTTTTTGCCAGTCCTGGGGCTTGAATTCAAGGACCTAACTTCCCTGCCTTCCTTTCTCTCAAGGTTATCACTCTACCACTTGAGCCACAGCACTACTTCTGGCCTTTTCCATATACATGATACTGAGGAATCAAACCCAGGGCATCATGTATAGGAGGAAAGCAGTCTACCATTAAGCCATATTTGCAGCCCTCCACTGTTTCTTCTTCTTCTTTTTTTTTTTTTGGCCAGTCCTGGGCCTTGGACTCAGGGCCTGAGCACTGTCCCTGGCTTCTTCCCGCTCAAGGCTAGCACTCTGCCACTTGAGCCACAGCGCCGCTTCTGGCCGTTTTCTGTATATGTGGTGCTGGGGAATCGAACCTAGGGCCTCGTATATCCGAGGCAGGCACTCTTGCCACTAGGCTATATCCCCAGCCCCCCACTGATTCTTCTTAACAGGGCACTGTGTTTCTATACCTAAGTTGATTCTCAAGCTGGAGGAAGGTGCAGAACCAAGGGTGGGAGAGGCCCCGGACAAGAATTTCACAGGTTATTGAATGCATCCTACACAGTGATGTCGGAGACAGAGCAAAGGGGGTAAATTCATGTTGAGCTGTACTGAGCAATAATGTTCCTTGTTCCCCTGTGTCTTGTATTTGGCAGAGAACTAGTGGATTCTTTGTCTTAAGAGGGGGGAATCAAGAATTCATATGGGGACATAGTGAATTCTGTGTGGGCATAGCGTTAAAGTTAGCAAATCTCATTCTCTTTGTGATACTTATTCTTCAACTATACAAAGACAATGAGAAATGCACAAGTTATGGCATTTCTGGGATATAAGATTATTCAGGTGTCAGGAAATAAGGAGGACACCATGGCTGCTGTCCTCTGAGGAGGAAAATAGCTTACCTGTGGTTGTGGGATCTAGTGCCAAAGCTTTTAGTGTAGCAAGAATGATTACCTGGGTGGTGAGTAGGAATATCCTTTATCAAAAATGGTTCTAAGGTCAGGAATGTCAGGAAAGGAATTTTGATGAGGCTTTTTGTAATACAGTGAGAAAATGAGTTTTAAAACTCCCACATATGCCTATAGTAATTCTTAGGGAGAGACTAGACCTGAAGATATATATGCATAAATCCTTACTTCTGGGAACTATTCCTGCTTGTGTAAAAGGCACTGGTTATATAAAACACTTCTGTTGTTTCAAACCTAATGGTTGAGGAGCCAGGCAGCACAAAATTTAAATTATTTCACGAAACTAAAAGAGAACAATGCAACCCTTCTCCTATAACACAACAAATATGTGTAAAAGTAACAGATATAAAAAGTAAAAAGTAAAAGGAAGGATAAGAGAAGAGTGTAAGTATTTACTTTAAATCTATTGCTATAAAACAATAGTTGTGCAAATTGGGAATTATTTTGTTTGATATAAAAAATAATGAAACAATAAATACATTGTTTTGAATTGCATCAGTACCAAGTCTTAAATAAGCCTTTGAGGAGAAAAGCCTATATTTCTCATACATCAGTTCTTAGCATAGATATTTTCAAATCTAAAATAATTAGGATGTGAGGAAATGTAGTTATTTTTATATTGAGAAATGTTTGGATCCCATTCATGATTTTTTTTTGATGAATCATTTTAGATGTCCTGGAAATTGATGACATGATTAAGAATTGCCAGGAAAGTCCAGAAGAATGGCTATGTGAAGTAGCAGTCACCAAAAGCAAGCCTGTGGAAGAAAGACTGAGATTAGTTAGAACTTTTAGGTTGAGCTCAAAACACATGCCAGAGCTGAGTAGGAATAATGGGCACACTTTAGGAATGAGGACTGAGGAGTCCATTGCATATCAGAATATGGTTCTCCATTGTGAGCCTGAAAAGATGCATGCTGGATCCAGGCCTGCTGTATCTCATGTAGTTGAAAAATCCCTTAGCCATATGGAACCTAATATTAAACATTCTGAGTGTCCAAATGAGCAGCAGGATTTCAAGGATGAAGAGACCATATTCTTTAGAAATAATTGTGTTTGTTTGGGAGAACTTTCTTACAACCATAATGAATATACACAAGGCAATGGTAAGTCTGCTTTCATTGGACAAAAAATACTACAGGGAGTGAGGAAAACACCTGAATGCACTGTATGGGAGAAAATATTCTGCTTCAGACCTACAGTCAGCAGACCTCAGAAAGAACACACTAGAAACCATCCCTGTTCATAGTTTGAATCTGAGAAATCTTTCAGTAAGGAAATAGATCTTACTAAGCATCAGAATAAATATCCAGAGGAGAAATCTGATAAGCATAACGAAGGCAGAAAGACACCTTATGAATGTAACAAATGTGGAAAGTCCTTCAAACATAGGTCAGCTCTAAGAACACATAATAGAATACACACAGGTCAGAAACCTTATGAATGTAATAAATGTAAAAAATCCTTCATTGACAGGTCAAATCTAGAAAAACATAACAGGCGAAAAACCTCATCAATGAAACAAATGTGGAAAGTCATTCAACTACAGGTCAAATCTAAATGCACATACGAGAATTCACACAGGTGAGAAACCATTTGAATGTAACCAATGTGGAAAGTCTTTCTCCTGGAAAGCACAGCTATGTGGCCATCACAGCACTCATACAGGAGAGAAACCTTATGTACATAACACATGTGGAAATTCTTTTGCCAAGAAAGCATACATTAGTGTTCATGAGAGAACACATACAGGAGAGAAACCTTATGAATTTAACACATGTTGGCAGTCAGCACTCCAGAAGCATAAGAGAAATCACACAGATGAGAAACTATGAATGTGACAAATGTAGAAAATCTTTCACGCAGAAGTCCACTCTCAATGTACACAATGAACACACCCAGAAGAAACCTTATGAATATGACAGATGTGGAAAATCTTCCAACCAGAAGTGAAAGCTCAATATTCACCACAGAACTGACTCTTCCATTTTGTACAATGTTCTCTGAATATAACATGTTTTCTGGAATTTCTTTACTTTGTTATAAATGAATGTGGTTGAGGTTGAAATGTTCATTAAATGCTTTGTATTGGACTACATGCGGTTTTGGATGACTAACCTCAAATGACCATTCTCTTTTTTATATTTAATGACTGGTAATGAGTCTTTTATGATTGATTCACTCTTAGCCCATTCTGGTGTTCTGCTGAGTGAATAAGAGTAAAACACCACTTTAAATGATGTGTAGAGCATGCATTTTCTCACTGCTCTGGTGGCTGAAGTGAAGTTCTCAGGAGGATGAATATCTGTCACCACTACTATCCTTTCCTGTAGCCCCCTTTAGTTAATTTTACCACAATACAACTAAGATGTAGTTTTCTAAAAATTAATTCTGGCAGAAATATAAATATTAGAAAGTGGGAGAAAATGAGGAACAAGAAGTAGTTAAGAGATGCTTACAGAAATCCAAGCAATGATAGAGACAAGTAGGAAAAGGTAAAACTGTATAGTATAAATTTGGTAGAGTAAAACAGAGGGAAAAATTATCCTCATGGCTGGCTTTCTTATTGCATAGGTAGGTACCTACCTGGATTCTTTCTGTGGAGCTTAAGGAAAAAATGTTGGCTTCTCAATATTTCTCAATATTAAATTGATTAATTATTGAAAACAAAATTCTTTTCAGGGTAATTAATTAGTCATCAAAAGGGGTTACAATTCCATTAGTCAGGATATGAAAACAATGCTTCTTGACAGGATTACCCCTACCCCTTTCATTCTTTCCCATGTTATCCCTTCCCATTCCTACCAACAAATTTCATATATTCTTTTTACATAATGCATATTGTATACATACTATTTTTGCCTGTACTGTTGCTTCCTGTCTCCTGTGTTTCCTTCCTAGGAAAAAGTCCATGTTTCCAAATCATAGTAGTAGTGTTTATTTCATTCTGAGGTTTAGCCAGGTGTTATAGTTCTTGTATTATATCTGCTATGGACATTGGGAGACAACTAAAGGAAGGATTCCCAAAGTTCATCGCACATTAAAAACTTGAGGATTTATTAAATTCAAAATTCTGCTCTGTAGGCATCAATGTTTTTAATTATCAAGTCCTGAGTCAGGAGGATCATCACTACTTTAATTTCTTTAAATGTGGATTTCTAACAAATTCCATTAGAATGCTGATGATTCTTCCTCATTTAAGTAACTGTAACTTGCACAGAAATCAAGCCCCTTTCCATCTAGAATTCATTCCTGCTGCGATGTATTCAGACTGAAAATTATTTATACTCTGGAGAGACTTAAGCTGAACATTCCAAGAGTGGAATATCCTAGTGTGATACTGGTGGTTTACCTCTTCTAACCTGTACTATTCATTAGGGTGAGACCTGCGGATCACAGTTAAAGCCAGTGTTGGAAGAACGTTTGGGACTTTTACCTCTGTAAAGTACTGAAAACCAAAATGGAGAGCAAAAATGAAGAAGGTGCAGCAGACCAGTATTCAAACCCTACCCTAGTGTTATGGTACTTTCACAGAATGATCAAGATGATGGTGATGATGACAACAACAATGCTGTCAATGGGGGCTGGAGATATGGCCTAGTGGCAAGAGTGCTTGCCTCCTATACATGAAGCCCTGGGTTCAATTCCCCAGCACCACATATATAGAAAATGGCCAGAAGTGGCGCTGTGGCTCAAGTGGCAGAGCGCTAGCCTTGAGCAAAAAAAAGCTAGGGACAGTGCTCAGGCCTTGAGTCCAAGCCCCAGGACTGGCCAAAAAAAAAAAAGAATGCTGTCAATGATAATAAAAAAAGATGTCTGGACTGTATTTAATATGTGGAAAAGAAACCCAGAAAAACTAAAGTGAACTATTTATGAAAACTTGTTGTGGGGGCTTGAACAAGATCCATGTCAGGGGTTCTTGCATTCACTAAGAAGTTCTAAAAGCATCTTAAAGCTACCCAGGCACTGTGTCATGCTTGTGATCCTAGCTACTCAGGAGGCTGAGATCTGGGGATTGCATTTCCAAAGTAGCCTGTGCAGTTAAGTTTTTTAAGACTCAAATGTCCAATTAAGCAGCAAAATTTTGGAAGTGAATCTGTGGCTTTATTGTAAAGCAAAGAGAACACGTGATGATTCTTCAAGGTGTGAGTGGAGCATTTGAGGGAGGGAGGCAAAGAACCTCAGCATTCTATGTTACCAGGTTCTATTCTCAAAAATATCCATTGGATATTATGAGTGCATTAATGAGACATTTAGTACCTTTGAATGTACTCTACTTGCTTGTGGCTTAATTCTCTGCTAAAATTCTCTTTAAGGTCCAACCCAGAAGGGCTCCTTGCAGATGGCCCATAACTGTTTACGTCTGGGCCCAGTATCTGCATTAGCTAGGCAGCTGGCACATCTGGAGTCGCTTACCTCCCCCTTCTCTGAACTCACATCTATTCCATCTGGGCATACCTCCCACTTTTCCCTTTATAATCAGGGTCAATTCGAGTCACCTTTCTCTTTCCTTTTGTCCCTTACTCTCTCTTGCTCTCTTTCTCTTCTTTCTTCCCCTCTGTCTCTCCACACCTCCAACTTATGCATGCAGGCCACCAGTTTTCTTTCACCACCAACCCCCACCCTCCGATAAACTTTCTTCCTAAACGATGTGGCTGGTTCCTTACAGCAAACATTACACTTGTATAAATTTCATTCACTCATTTTGTGAGTGAATTAAAACTTCATTATGACACATCCTAGATTCTTGAGCTAGTGTGCTTCTGCTGTTGATTGCAATTGATAGGGAGGCAAAAATACAGTGGTACAAAGTGGTGTACTCAGGGCCTTGTGAAATACATACTGCAGTCCAGAGGGTGGTGTCATCATATAAGCCAGTAAGAATCATCTGTGAAGAATTATGGTGGCCACTAGACTTATTTTTACACTATTGTTATAATGGTGATACTCAGAGGGATTAAACTTAGATGTGTCATTGTCTTCTGATCCCTACACTGATTACACAAAACAAGTAACTGGAGACTGGAATCTTGGGTCAGTTGGGAGAGTGCTAGCCAGTGATCTAAAGGGCAGGTTCCAAGATGAAATTAGTTCTCACACCTAAAAAAGAAACAGACTTCCACAGTTCAGAAAATGACTGATAAAGCTCTAGGAACTGTTTCATAGCAAGCAGCTCATTTCCCCTCCTGTGTTTCCAGATGACTTTTCTTATAGGGCAGGATCTGTCATAGCTGACCTATTCTCAGCTCTCACTGGGGATGCCCCTCATTAACTGGAGCTCAGAACCAGCAAATGTGCCAGGGAGCATTGCCCTGTCTCCTCCCTCCATGGTTCCACCCACTCACCCGAATTGACACACCCACTGTCGCTTTCTGGCACAGCCACCAAGTGTGGGGTATTGTGCAAGTGGCTTCCTTGGAATCTGCCTCTTATAACATCTCTGTCCCTCTCTGAACAAAGGACCCTCTTGGTAGCTTTGCATGGGTGATGCTGCTTTTCTTGACAAGTTGTTACTCTCAGGATGAGATGCCAACAGGGCCTGGCCAAATTCCTTTGGGCCCCAACCTCCTCCATTTGCCCGTGGGAAGAATGACACCCTAGGCATTATGGGGAGCTACTGAGGGGCCAGCAGAATTAGGACCAGGACGACTAAACTTCTCAAGGTTCCTCATAGCCCACTGTACTAGACACTTTAGGTGTGATGTTCAGAGGCCCGTGTAGGGTCTGGTATTGTGGCGAGTGGCAGGAAAAATGGATGCATTGGTATAGGAGATGTAGAAAAGCAGGACTGGGCCCAGGTCCTTGGGTCTCCCCTGGGCTTGACAAGGGCCCACTGGGTCTGCCCTACCTCCTCCCAATTTTTCTTTCCTATTTCGCTCTTATAGAATCCTATCTGGGGTCAGCTTTAGCTTGATGCTGGGCAAGGATGTGTGGTGGGGGGCAGAAGATGACTTAGGTAGAACAAGTGTCAGCACTCAGGTAACTTGGGGCATCTTGCATCCAGCATCCTGCCTCTCAAGGAAAGGCTGAAGGCCAGAATAAACCATGAGACAATTAGAGGAGAAAGTACATGTGTTGGCTGAAAAAAAAATTGCATTGCTGTTAGTTGCTGTGACCTATATAGGTGAAACTAGGCATAAACTAGGCAAATTCAATATAATAAAATGTGTGTACAGGTATATATCTGTTTTAAAGTGTACACATATACAGGTATATTTTGCTTTGGCAAGATCAAATTATATTGACAACCAGGAATTACAGCTCTTCTTTACAAGCTCAAATAATAGGATTTATAATGACAAATGGATTTTTTAATTTTTGACATGGTCTATTAGTGTGGAAAACTGTTGATAGCCAGTAGTTCATTGCTGGTTTATGCCTGGAGTGCTAGGTTCTGTGCAGGCTGAGAATTGTGGACTTTATATGTATTTAACTAGCCAAACCTTAGAAGTAGAGGTTGTTTCCAGTGGTAGAGCAGGAGGCTTGAGGGGTTACCATCTGTACTCCTAGTATTTCAGGAGGCTGAGATCTAAGAACATAATTTCTAGTTTACTAACCAACACTCAGGAGTTGAGGGCGGATGAAGTAGTCCACCACCAGTCTTTAGGGGCTCATGCCTATAACTCTAGCTGCTTAGGAGACTGAGGTCTGAGAACCTTATCTCCAGTTAACCAGCAAACACTCAGGAGTTGGCTGAAGTGATAATGCAACAGTCTTGAGGGGTTCACAGGTTTAATCCTAGCTGCTCAGGAGACTGAGATCAGAGCTTCATCATTCAAAGACAGGCTATGTAGGAAAGTCTATGAGAAAATTAACCATAAAACAGCTGGAAGGAAGTGGTATGGCTAAATGGAGGGAGCATTGTCCTTTACTAGATAAGCTCAAAGGCAGGGCCTAGACTATGAATTCAAGACCCAGGACTGAAAACGAGACAGATGGTAAGGGCTTTCTTTGAGATTTATTATTTAAGGAAAACTTACTGTTATTGATGAGAGAATTAGCATTTTTTTTCTTTCTGTTTGTACATTCACAATACCCTTCACTTTTTTTCTTTTTTTCTTTTTTTTCTTTTTTACTGAATTTAGTGCTCTACTATTCCAGGTACACGTACTTCTGACTTTGCTTGATCAATTGTAGATTCAAATTTTACAAAAGTATTCTTCCAGAATTGGCCTCTAACTGGGATTTCCAGATCTTAGATTTCTTAGTATCTAGGATACCAGGCAAGAGCCATTAACTACTGGCTGAATACTGAATTTTGAAAGTTCTATTTAAAAAAAAAACCAGTAGTCTGTGTTTACATTTGTCTATGTAAATGAGTGAAAGCAGCCTCAACATCTCTTGCAACAGTGGGCATGAAGTATCCTTTTCCTTGTATTTTCACTATCTCCAAATCTGAGCAAAATCCATGTTAATCCTACTTCTGAAGACTGAATGAAAAACATGCCAAGATTCAGAACTTAGGAGGAAGAAAATGTGAGGCACAATTAACACAATAAGTGGAAGTATGTATGTGCAAAGAAAAACGTGGAGCAGACATAGCCTAAATTTCCTCCCTGACCCTTTATGTGAAAACCACACAGGCATTTCTGTGGTGGTGAGCTGCATTTTGAACCAGAGCTTGGCTCTTGGTCAAAGAAATTTGTGTACAGATAAGACAGAAGACATTCTGGGAATCCAGGTTGGAAACTGAGTTTAAACAAATTTCCTGAGTTCCGAGTTTCAGGTAGTTTGCAAATACATAGGAATTATTGACTATGCAGACTTGTTTTACCAAATAAACATCTGATCTCAGACCTGAGAAAAACACAATATTCAGGAAGGATGGAAAGGATATGGGTGAGACAATGAGAAGCGATTCTATCTCCAGAGACTATCAATCTGAGTTTTACTTTGAAAGTGTTGAAGTATGTACTGAGAAAGCGTATGTTTTGAATAGAATGTTTATGATTGAAAAGTCATTCCCTAATTTAAATTCTAAGCTTTATTTCTTCACTAATCTATAAAAGTATACCATTATACAGATTTATAGTTTTCTACGATATATATGTGTGTGTTGCAAATATATGTATGCAATAACACATATATGAGGTATGCATATATATGAAAATATGTGAGTGCAGATAATAGGGGGATAGATAGATAGGCAGGTAGATCATTTGATTCTGTTTTTATAAAGATACTGTAATGTTTAAGTAAGGATAAGACTTTTTTGTCAAACACAAATCATTTCTATATAGTTAAGACATTTAATTTTCTTTTTGTTTAATTTTAAAATACAAAAATAGTTAAATCTTTACCTATAATGGGTGGAGACTTTAGACAGGTTGGGGCATCTGCATGGAGCATTCCAGGAGTGGACCTTACAAAAAAATCATGGTTGAAAAATTGAGGCAAAGGGCAATATCATTTGTTGATGAATGAAATTGGTAAATATTACTGGAAGGATGCTTTAGTCTTATGGACCAAATTTCCAATATGTCATTGTTTTAGTGTCACAGATTTATTTGTGGAATTGAATCTCTCTAGAACAGGAAAGCTAAACCCATGTGCATGTCTACCCACAGTGCAGACATGGATAAAATTACATATGACACACAAGAGATTAATATGCATTTAATACAGAAACAGTTCAAATTAGACAGGTAAAATATGCATGATGTACATATGCTAGATACATATTTTGGACAGTTACAGTAATTGAAACTGTGAAAGGCCATTCCTAGCAACAGCGATGTTTGCCTCTCCTATAGGAATTCCAAAGGAACTCTCACCTTTATGACTGATTCTTCAGGACTATTAATTACCCTTTGAACATCAGTGTTCAATGAAAGCTCAATTAATTGGGAAGTTAACAAAAACTCTTCTTATAATCATTTGTATTTTAGCTATTTTAAGATTGGATAATAGTTAAATGCTGAGTCAAAATATATTAAAAGAAATGAAATCAAAGTTTCATTATGTGTGATCCTAATTCTACTTACACAGTAGTGGAGAAACAAAGATTGGCAATGATTTATCTGTATAACAACTTTTTAAGGTATTTTCCTATTTTATACATTCCACACAGAAAATAATTAGTCTGAAAAAAATCTAGTGAATGACATTGGTAGCTTTTCTGTCATGAAAATTATGGTCTGACACGGGTACCAAAGTATCCTGAATAGCTAAAAATATCCCACCATTTGAGCTCACATATTGGATTAAGTCCTGACATCTAATTAAGCAATCATTTCTCAATGAACTTCATTCAAAATGTAATATGCTGGGTCAGTTTGAAATGAGCATCATTTTAGGATGTTATAGAAATCTCACATAGTAAAAGTACAACAGGGAAAGGTCCTTGTCTCAAAAATATGGACCAGTTGGAACTGCCCAGTGGAAGAACTTGCACATCCTGGGCTGTGAGCTCATCATCCAGGACTGTATCACAAAAGTCAATGGGCCAGGTGTTTATTCATCATTTTTCTATTCCTTGTCAATTGTCAAGCCCTGTTTGGAGATGGATGCCCTTTATTAATCTAGCATCAAAAATTGAAGAGGCTCTCTGGAGAATAAGATGGAAAATGAATGTACTGAACCACCTCAGGCAAGAGGAAAAAGGACTCCCAACCCTCTGGTCCTTGACTACCTTTATAACAAACAAAAAATTGTCAAGGTAGAGCTGAGCATGCTGGAGGAGTTGTGCTTCTGCCTCCTGCGAAGTGCACTAATAAGATCATTGTTACGCATTTTCATATTTACAAAGTAAACATAAGCAAACCCTAGTACACACTGACTGGAATAACATGATAAAGAGTCTATGGACCAATGATTTTGTTCTTTCCAACCAGAGACCATCCTGTGTTGTGTGTGTGTGTGTGTGTGTGTGTGTGTGTGTGTGTGTGTGTGTGTGTGTGCTTTGCATGCTCATTGGTCCCTTCTTTTTAGAACTATCAAAGATGAGATTCAGAAAATCTACATGGAGACACTCTGGCTCTATACGAGGAAATAATCACACTATGAATTACTAGGACAAGAAATAGAGAAGAGACCAGTAGTCTTGAAGCAAAGTCAAAAGCAAAGGACAATAATAAGATGGTACCCCGGCTCTGTACACATTGGGAACTTGTCACCACATTCCAAGCCATTGTCACCAAGAAAAGGAATGGAGGAAGAGAAGTCCCCAGCCTCAATCAGTGTGAAGATGGACCAAAACGAACCTAAAGACAGACCGCAGACTTCCAAAAGCTATGTAAGACGTGATATAAAATGTAGTGTCCTTCTTTGTCTTTTTGAGTTGGTTGTAATGAAAAGTCCAGCTTGTCTGAGTTCAGGATGGCTACACCTGCCTTTTTGGTAGGTGCGTTTGCTTGGAAGATCTTCCTCCATCCTTTCATTCAGAGCCTGTTTTTGTCCCTTGCTGTAAGCTGGGTCTCTTGTAGACAACAGATGCCAGCTTTTTGTTTCCGGATCCATTCTGCCAGTCTGCTCCTCTTTATTGGAGAGTTTATACCATTTATATTCAAAGAGATCAAGGATAAGACTGTTTTTGCTCCTTCCATTTCCTTGTTGTGCTGTTTTTTCCTCTTTTTTTTTCCTTGTCTTTAGTGAGCTGCTCTTTTTGTTTCTGTATGTATGTTATGTATGTCCTGTACAATCTCTGTTGCTTGGGAATCCCCTCTTAGAATTCGCTGTAGGGCTGGTTTTTCATTCACATACTCCTTTAGATCCTCTTTGCTATGGAAAGATCTGGTTTTCCCTTTGAATGTGAACTCCAATTTCGCTGGATATTTAATCCTAGCTTGCATATTGTTGGCCTGTAGAACTTGGATGGTGTTCTTCTACTCAGACAAGCCTAGAACACAGAAAACAAAGGGGCATGATCTCCCGGATATATGACTGTTAAGAAATGGAGATGTACAGACAGTAGAGACCAGGTCTGTGGAACCAAAAACTGCTTGTCAAATGGTATTTCCCACAGGATTAGGGCAGCAACCCTACAGTATGTAACTAAAACCAAACAATTACTCAACATATAAAGGTCAAAAATTGACCTCTCAGTGGAATACAATAGCGCAAAAGCTATGTATGTACGTTCATATAAGTCTGCTGTCGACATGTTGTCTAATATCGACATTACATTTAAAGCCCTAGGTGAATTTTCTTGGGCTTGGCCACGTGGCTACTGTATATGTTCTTGATAAATTGTATATTGTATATATGTCTACCTGACCTAGAAAAGGGAAAGAAAAACAGGGCATAAGATATCATAAGAAATGTACACACTGCCCTACTATGTAACTGTACCCTTTTTGCACAATACCTTGTCAAAACAAATTTGTGTTCAATTAATAAATAAATTAAATTTTAAAAAAGTGGTATAAGAAAAGGCAGCAAAGTGAATTAGTCAAGATCAGAAAAGCAGTCTCTAGATCACACAGTCCCAGAAGACATTACAAGGGGTGGAGTCACTTGGTAACGTGCACCTCGAGGTTCTGAAACTGTCCCACAGGCACAGTTAGAGTCTTCAAAGACACCACAATTAAGCTTCCCCCCACATTAGGCCAAGCATACCACAGATGCCTTGAAATATTCAAATAGACACAGCCATAAGAGAAAAACATGCCATTCTCCACCTAAGAGCACATTTGGTGATCATTCAGATGATGCAAAGAAGCACAGAAAGGAAAAGGACCATTACAGGGAAAGTTGCCAGTGATCTTCTTCTTCCTCTGCTCCCCTAAAGGCAAGCACTATGACTGCAGCAGCTCAGAACATGTCAGCCAGGGGCACTGACAGCCTGGTATCTTTATTACCTACAGCCACGTGTGTGCACTCACTCAAAAGTAATTCTAATTTGATTTCTTTTTTCTTTTTCTTTTTTGGCGAGTCCTGGGGATTGAACTCAGGGCCTGAGCACTGCCCCTGGCTTCTTCCGGCTCAAAGCTAGCACTCTGCCACTTGAGCCACAGAACGACTTCTGGCCGTTTTCCATATATGTGGTGCTGGGGAATCGAACTGAGAGCTTCATGTGTAGGAGGCAAGCGCTCTTGCCACTAGGCCATATTCCCAGCCCCTGATTTGATTTCTTCAAAGTGGGATTCCAGAATTCTTAGGACATTTTCTGCTAAAAAGAACTATATTAAACATGTGACAAATTAAAATAATTCCAGTGTCTAACCAAAACCATAGCCAGCTTCCATTGTACTTTATTACAGTTGTGTGTTGTTTGTTGCAATAAGAACTGGAGAATGAACTCTATGAAATGTTTCTTATGGGTCTACTCGTGACTTGTTAGCCGTCATAGCAGACCAGCTTTGTCTTCACCCAGGTTTATTTCTAGAGACTATTCCACATGGAATATTGGAGTACTGTGTGATGGTCCTGTGCTTATAAAATGAAGTCTATCAGTATTCAAAGGAGGGCATCCTGTGATAGGAATGTCCCTGCTGAAGCAAGAGATCTTGTGAAGTCTGGCAAGCCCAAAAAGCGGAAGGAGAAAAGCATAGGAAGGGAAAGATCTATTTAGGTTTCTTGCCTTAGGCAATAATCAGTTCAACTTCACTGACCATGAGATTCACGAGGTACTACTTTCTGTAACACTGTCAATCACTTGGTGCTAGAAGTTTTAGATTAACTTTTGGGGGGGGAGATGAAGTTCATTAAGGAAGAAGTCACAGCCTGATTATCAAATGGGACTTGTGGCTGTGGCTTGGGGGTGGAATGATAAGATTCACAACTAAAAGTATGCATGGAATAATACCCTAACCGGATTCTCATTAATTTAGGAGCTTCTTCTTCTCACTATCATTTGTAGTTTGGGATCTTTCAAACTTATCCTAAATGCCCTAGGAATGGATGTATTGATGCTAGCTCTACCTTGTTGGTTCTTTCAGAAAGTCTTTGTAACTGTCTTTTGGCCTTAGAAGAAAAATAAGAAGAGTAACTTAAGACAGTGTTGCTTTCCCAAAGTTGTTTGATTCATTACATACCTAATTAACTGAACACTTAGCTAGGGTTACTCATTTTGTTACCATCTGCCCAAAGAAGTATTATTCATGTAGGAATTTTGCTTTGGGAATTGAAGTCAGTGAAGCATAAGCATTGCTTGGCAATGCCTTATTTGAAACTTGCTGATTCTATTTTTATCCTCAGGCCTTCCTATGGTATTGTGAATTTAAAACATTGTAACATTCTACACTTTAGTTTGTCTGTTCTTCACAAGTGACAAATTCTGCACTATAGCAATGAGCCCGTATTACCTTAATTATAAAGCAAGACAATGCCTACCAGGTGTTCTGAAACAATTGATAATATATAATTTAAATATGATACAAGGCCTTTTATGTGTGCTAGAGTTTGTTCTTCGGCTGAAGGTCTGGACACTGACCATGTACCAGCTTCTATTGCTCAAGACTAATGTTGTACTACTTCTGCCATAGCTAAACTTCAAGGTATTTTGGGGGGGGGGGTTATTGGAGATAAAAGGCTCCCAGACTTTGCTAGGAGAACTGGCTTCAATTTGTCATCCTCAGATATCAGACTTCAGAGTAGCTAGGAATAGGGCCATGTGTCACCAGAGCCAGCTACAATGGTCTCCCATTTCTAATACAATAATGTGCAATAGAAAACTTTAAATTTTTAAGCAGGGCTGTTTAGTCTGTTATACCCAGATTTCAGGTCCCCAAAGACCACCAAGGAGCCGATTCTGATGCAAATGCACAAGAGTCTTTATTGCAAGTCTGGACTCTCAACCGTCACCGACACAGGAGATCTAGATTGAGAACCCCAACCCTCAGATAGGCAGGGTTTTTATTGTGATTACAACAGGGGCAGGGTATTTCCAACTTGGCAGACACTTGATTGGATGGCATTTAGCAAGCTAGCCTTGTCCTATTTCTATTGGCTATCTTCCCTTTCAGATATCTATTTTGGCTTTGATAAAGGGAACTGGTCTTGGTATCAGGAACTGACAGCAGGTGGTCACGTAGCACTGATGCAGGGACTTAAAGCAAGGGTAGATCAAGTCACAAATGGGTTTTGCAAGCCTTTTACAGAAGCAGAATTCTACAGTCAGGCTGACCTAGTGCCAACTTTATGTTAACAATTGCTACCATATTTTCCCATTACCACTAAGCAAGCTTGAGTGGGCTAGAACAATCCAGTACTCTATCAGAAGTAAACCAACCCAACAGTTACCATGGCATTTCTACTACTATTATGGTTATTTCTATAGTCTATGACTATGATCATTTTTACTGTCTGTTACCATGGTTACTATCTAGGTACGGAGGGCAACAAGGGCTCCCTATGTTTTTAAATGTCAAGCTACAAAAAATTAGTCTCATAGGTTGGTGTTGCAGCCCTCTAGTGTGGAGTCATCACCAGGGTTTAGAAGCTGTTATAATTTTAACACTTAAACTTATATTTAGTCACTCAGGTTTTCAGGTTAGACTTATGAATCACTAGTGAGTAAGAAGATAGTACAAATCCCAAGAGAGTAGGAAAATATCCCACCCAGAAATCAATAACACCATTGTTTTCAAGCATTGTTTATGGACACTTAGCCTACAACAAACTTATTTCCAATTTTTTCTTTCCACTCCTGGGCTTGAACTCAGTGATGCAGGCACTGTCCTTCAGCTTCTTTTGTCCAAGGCCAGCATTCTACCACTTGATCAACAGCACCACTCTGGCTTTTTCCATTTATGAGGAATCAAACCCAAGGCTTGATGCATGCAGGCAAGCACTCGACACTGAGCCATAGTCCCATCCACTTAAATTTGTTTAAGTAAGAACATATTCTTGTGATATAGCAAAACCCAACAGTAATGTACAATATTGTTTTCAAGTGATTCATATTATCTCTCTTAGCAAAACTACCCTCACTTAAGGCTACAGAATAGATTTTCATTTTTTTGTACATCACTGTAGGAATTCACATTAGTGTATTTGAGTTTCCATCTTCCATACTTGTGTTAAAAAACTGGAATACTAGCATTTCCTCTGTAATCAACCAACATTTTCTACTGGCAAGAGCACACAGCCATTTCATTTGTTTTAAGTTTTATGGAACTCCATTTTCAGGTGTACTCAGCTTTGTATTTTGTGTTGATATTGTTTCAGTAACATGAGACTTTAATCATTTGGTTGCTTGAGTGAGGATGGTTGGTTCAGATTTGTGTCCCTCCTATGACTATTATATTGTGCCACCTCTTTATTAGGCCATGTATGTCCAGCAGAAAAGCCAAGGTTCTTCATATGACTGTGTTTAGGAAGATTATCACTAATCCTCTTCTGACATTGTAGTTTTCACCAATTCTGAATGTAGTTAATATAGATATGAATTGCTTTTATAATATCTATCTACTAACTAACGGACTTGGGTTTGTGTTTATTGAACATTCTTCTCCCTTAAAAAGTCTTTATTCTTTTCCAGCCCATGTATAATATTTCAGCAGGAAATTCTGGGGGGAAATTCCCAATAGTTCCTTTCCTGACTACCTCATTTGCCTTTTTTCCCAACCTTGCTTCCAGAATATTCTGTTCATTGTCAACAGCAACACAGAATGGATGGATCGCAGGTGAGTTGCTTTTGGTTTCTCACTTAGTAGTAGATTAAGCTTCAGGAAAACATACCTAATTAAGACAAAGTTGGATTGTATATTATGCAGCTGATAAAATCTTACATTCTGTCTAGATTTGCTTCAATTGGTCTCTAGGTTTTTTTTCCTTTGTTTGATTTTCAGCCTTGAACTCAATGGCTGGGTTCTGTCCCTGAGCCTCTCTGACCTCAAGACTATCACTTGAGCCACCACACCACCTCTGCTTTTCCCTGTTTATTGGTGCTGTCGGATGGATCCCAGGGATTCATGCATGCTTAACAAGTACTGTACAGATGAGCTACATTCCCAGCCCTGCAGGTTGATTGGGCTTTCTTTCTTTATGTGGTGAAAACGTGGTCACACTTGTTATGTGATTCAATCACTCCCAGGAAGTCACTTCTCAGGGAAAGTGAGGGTTGCTGGCAACTAGTCAGAAACCACATCCTCCTTAATAATATTAAACTGTTTTAATGAAGCTTTAGTGGAGTGACTGAAATAGTGTGGTCACAAGCACCCTCAAATGTTCTACAGGACTAAGTCATAGGTTCTTTTTTTTTTTTTTTTTGGCTAGTCCTGGGGCTTGGATTCAGGGCCTGAGCACTGTCCCTGGTTTCTTTTTGCTCAAGGCTAGCACTCTGCCACTTGAGCCACAGTGCCTCTTCTGGCCATTTTCTGTATATGTAGTGCTGGGGAATTGAACCCAGGGCCTCATGTATATGAGGCAAGCACTCTTGCCACTAGGCCATATCCCCAGCCCAAGCCATAAGTTCTTAAAGTACTCTTGTTACATATTTCTTGTTAGTGTCCATTTCCCAAAGGAAAACCAGTAGACTTTACAGTTGTGTTTATTCAAAAGCTCATTAGTTAAATCCCTTGACTGCTTTGTGGTGTTTCTTTTACTTGAACCTCTCACCTGAACCATGCCTCCAACCTGTTTATTAGAAAGTTAACTTCAGTGGTAGTGCTATCCTGTGAGCAAAAAAGAAGCCAGGAGCAATGTTCATGCCCTGAGTTCAAGACCCAGGACTGGAAAAACAAAAAACAAAAAAACCAAATTAAGTGTTGCATTTTATTTCTAATGATTGTAACTGTTCTTCTAACTCTGTCACATTTTCTTATTTTCTCCAGTAATCACATAGCCTTGGGTAGCACAATTTGATGGATGAATTTTTATATAATTAGTTTAATTTGTTATTATAGAGGCTGTGTATAGAGATTACAATTCCATGAGTCGGGTAATTAGTGCGTTTTTTCCTTTTCTTTTCTTTGTAATCTCATTGGCCACCTGCCTGTGGCAGGTCTGACTATGTGATGCTTGTCTTTGTTTTTGTTTGTTTTGCCAGTCTTGGGCCTTGATCTCAGGGCCTGTGCACTGACCCTTGCTTTTTTGCTCAAGGATAGCAATCTGCCAGTTGAACAACAGCGCCACTTCTGGCCATTTGAGGTAAGCACTCTTGCCTCTAGGCCATATTCCCAACCCCTGCATTTCTTTTTATACTGTGACTTGTGTTGTTTTGTCACTCTCATACTTACTCACTCCTGTCTTGACCCTCAAGTTGTAGAGTTGACTTTCAACTGTATACAGTGACTGCCACAGTTTCACCCTATATTCCTTGAGTTCTGTGCCATACCTACTTCCAACCTCCAGGAGGTATTACATGTGAACTCAGCATGCATAAGGACAACATTTGCTTTTCTCTCACAGTTGAAGGGTAATCATTTTTAATATAGGAAAAATCACAGTGCTTGGGTATATTTTGTTCCAGATCCATTCTAATTTCCCTATGTTTATTATACTCATAGGTTATTGGAAATATATAATATAATTTTAATGTATTAATATCCTATACTTTATTTCTCCTATCAATTTCTGTGGTTTGTCTAGAGGTTTATTTTTACTTTCTTTTTTTATAAATTTTTAAAATTTTTATTGTCAAACTGATGTACAAAGAGGTTACAATTTCATCATTAGGCATTGCATACATTTCTTGTACTGTTTGTTACCTCCTCCCTCATTGCCCCCTCCCTTTCTCTTCCCCGCTCCCATGAGTTGTTCAGTTCATTTACACCAAACAGTTTTGCAAGTATTGCTTTTGTAGTCACTTGTCTTTTTGTAGCCTGTGTCTCTCGATATTGTTATTTCCTTTCACTTTTCTAGTTCAAATACCAGTATACACACTTTCCAATGTACTCAGAGAAGATACAGAGATACTTGTTGTTCTGCTTTTTTCTTGTTGTTCTTGTTCTTCTTGCTGTTATTGTTCTTGTTGTTCTTCTTTTTCTTCATGTTTTTCTTATTCTTGATCTCCTCCTCCTCCTTTTCCTTCTCCTCCTCCTCCATCTAGAACATCTATTTTTGCCAGTCCTGGAACTTGGACTCAGGGCCTGAGTACTGTCCCTGACTTTTTTTTTTCTTGTTGCTCAGGTTAGCACTCTGCCACTTGAGCCACAGCATCACTTCTGGCCATTTTCTATATAGGTGGTGCTGGGGAATTGAACCCAGGGCTTCATGTATATGAGGCAAGCACTCTAGCCACTGGGCCATATCCCCAGCCCTTTTTTGACTTTCATTGTGTTTGTCTTGGTAAATGTCACACAACTGTGCTTTATTACTGTCTTTAGGTTATGACCATGTCATCAATAAGTGTCTTTGTTGTTCTATGAATTATTTTTTTAATTTTTTATTATTAATTGAACATAAAAATTTTTTTACAAGGTGATGTGCAAAGAGGGTGCAGTTACATAGTAGGGCAGTGTGTACATTTCTTGTGATATCTTACAACCTGTTTTTCCATCCCTTGTCTAGGTCAGGTAGACACATATGCAATATACAATGTATCAAGCACATATACAGTGTTCACAGACTTGGTCTCTACTGTCTCTCCATCTCCCTTTGTTAACAGTCATATATCAGGGAGATCATGCCCCTTTGTTTTCTGTGTTCTAGGCTTGTCTCACTCAACATTATTTGTTTAAGTTCTGACCATTTCCCTGCGAATAACAATATTTCACCATTCCTAATCGCTATGTAGTATTCCATTGTGTATAAGTACCATATTTTTTGGATCCATTCATCTGTGGAGGGGCATCTGGGTTGTTTCCAAATTTTGGCTATTGTGAATTGTGCCGTGATAAACATGGAAGTACAAATGTCCTTTTGATATCTTGGGTTTTGCTGTTTGGGATAGATGCCTAGGAGTGGTATGGCTGGGTCATAGGGTAGGACTATATTGAGCTTTTTGAGAATCCTCCATACTGTTCTCCAAAGTGGTTGTACTAATTTGCACTCCCACCAACAATGGAGAAGGGTTCCTCTTTCCCCACAGCCCCTCCAGCATTTGTTGTTTCCTGAGTTCAGAGTATAGGCCATTCTAACTGGGGTGAGGTGGTATCTCAGGGTTGTTTTTATTTGCATTTCCTTTACTAGCAGGGATGTTGAGCATTTCCTCATGTGTTTCTTTGCCATTATTATATCTTCTCTTGCGAAGTCTCTCTTTAGCTCTTTTGCCCATTTCCTAATAGGTTTATTGGGCTTGGAGGGGCTTAGTTTTTTGAGTTCTCTGTAGATGACCGATATCAGGCCTTTGTCTGTTGCTGTGCTGGTAAATATCCTTTCCCATATGGTTGGCTGTCTTTCTATTTTGGTGGCTATGACCTTAGCTGTGCAGAAACTTTTTAATTTGTAGTCGTCCCATTTGTTGAGTCTTTCCCCTATTTGTTGTGCCCCTGGGACTCTATTCAGGAAGTTCCTTCCTGTGCCTATAAGTTCTAGTGTCTTTCCTACTCTGTCCTTCAGTAGTTTCAAGGATTCAGGTCTGATGTTGAGGTCCTTGATCCATTTTGAGTTGATCTTGGTGCATGGTGATAGGCTTGGGTCTACTTTGAGTTTTCTGCATATGGCTGCCCAGTTCTCCCAGCACCAGTAGTTGAAGAGGCTATGTTTATTCCATTGTATGTCTTTAGCTCCTTTGTCGAATATCAGTTGGCTGTAAGAGTGCGGTTTTATTTCTGGGTCTTCAATTCTAATCCACTGGTCTTCCGATCTGTTTTTATACCAATACCATGCTGTTTTTGTTATGATGGCCTTGTAGTAGAGCTTGAAGTCTGGTATGGTGATACCTCCTGCACTATGTTTTTTGCCTAGAATTGCTTTGGCTATTCTAGGTTTTTTGCTGTTACATATGAATTTATGGATTGGTTTCTCTATTTCAGTGAAGAATGTGGCTGGGATTTTGATAGGTATTGCGTTGAATTTGTATAACAATTTGGGCAATATGGCCATTTTCACTATATTGATTCTGCCTACCCATGAGCATGGGAGGTCTTTCCATCTCCTTGTGTCTTCTTTGATTTCCCTTATTAGATTTTTGTAGTTTTCATTGAATAGGTCCGTCACATCCTTGGTTAAGTTGATCCCTAGGTACTTTATTCTTTTTTTGGCTACTGTAAATGGAATTGTTTCCATAATTTCCTTTTCTGTTTGTCTATTGCTGGTGTACAGAAAAGCTGCTGACTTTTGTGGATTGATTTTGTATCCTGCTACTTTGCCAAATTGGTTTATTAGATGTAGGAGTTTGGGTACTGAGTTTTTTGGGTCCTTGAGATATAAGATCATGTCGTCTGCGAATAGGGATAACTTGATTTCTTCCTTGCCGACGTGGATCCCTTTGATGTCCTCCTCTTGCCTTATTGCTATGGCTAGGGATTCCAGCACTATGTTGAACAGAAGTGGGGAGAGTGGGCATCCTTGTCTTGTTCCTGTGTTTAGGGGGAATGATTTAAGTTTCTCTCCATTTAATATGATATTAGCAGTTGGTCTGTTGTATATGGCTTTTATTGTTTTGAGGAATGTTCCATCTATTCCTGTTCTCTCCAAAGCTTTTAATAGGTATGGATGTTGTATTTTGTCGAAGGCTTTTTGGGCATCGACTGAGATAACAATGTGATTCTTGATTTTAGTTCTGTTTATGTGGTGAATTACATTGATTGATTTACGGATGTTGAACCATCCTTGTGACTGAGGGATGAAGCCTACTTGGTCATGATGTATGATATTCTTGATCAGTTTCTGGATCCTGTTAGCTAATATTTTATTGAGGAGCTTTGCATCTGTGTTCATTAGTGATATTGGTCTGTAGTTCTCTTTTTTTGTTGGATCTTTGCCTGGTTTGGGGATGAGTATGATATTAGCTTCGTAGAATGAGTTTGGGATTTCTCCCTCCGTTTCTATTTCACGGAAGAGTTTGAGGAGTATTGGAATTAGCTCCTCACTAAAGGTTTTGTAGAATTCATTGGTGAATCCATCTCGGCCTGGGCTTTTCTTAGTAGGGAGGTTCTTGATTACCTCTTGTATCTCACCATAAGTTATTGGTTTATTTAGTTGATTTATTTCTTCTTGGTTCATTTTGGGCAGTTTGTACTTCTCTAAGAATTGATCCATTTCTGTAAAATTATTGTTTTTTGCTGAGTAGAGGTTTTGGAAATAGCTCCTTATGATTGTTTGAATATTGTGTGTACTTGTTGTAATTTTTCCTGTGGAGTCCCTGATTTTACGAATATGAGTCTCTTCTCTTCTTTTTTTTGTGAGTCTTGCAAGGGGTCTGTCAATTTTGTTTATTTTCTCAAAGAACCAGCTTTTAGTCTTATTTATTTGTTGACTGGTCTTTCTATTTTCAATCAGATTTATCTCTTCTTTAATATTTGTAATCTCTCTCCTTCTAGTCGTTTTAGATTCTGTCATTTCTTGTTTCTCCAGTTGTTTTAGTTTCATCGTGAGGGTATTCACCTGCTCTGCTTCCATTCTTTTAATGTGGGTACTGAGTGCAATGATCTTGCCCCTCAGTACTGCCTTAGCTGTGTCCCATAGGTTTCTTTGTGATGTGTTTTCTTTGTCATTGTGGCTTATGAATTTGTCGATTTCATCTTTAATTTGATCTGTGGCCCAAGTGTTGGATAGCAGCGTGGGGTTTAGCCTCCAAGAGTGTGTATAGGCTCTGTGGTATCCTTTGTTGTTGAGGGTTACCTTTAATCCACTGTGATCAGATATAATACATGGGATGATGTCAATACTTTTGTATTTGCTGAGGTTCTTTGTGTGGGCTATGACGTGGTCTATTTTGGAATATGATCCATGGGCTGCTGAAAAGAATGTGTATTGGGTCTCTGTAGGGTGGAAGGTTCTATATAGGTCTGTTAGATCCATTTGGGAAATGGTGTTATTTAGGTCCTCAGCTCCCTTACTAATCCTCTGGGTGTTGGATCTGTCTCTTGGAGAGAGAGGAGTATTAAAGTCACCCACTATGATTGTGTTTGCATCTATCTTGCTCTGTAATTCTGTGAGAATTTGCTTGACATATGTCGGGCCTCTTTTGTTCGGTGAGTATACATTTATCACCGTGATGTCTTGATTCTGGATTTTTCCTTGTATTAATATGTAGTGTCCTTCTTTGTCTTTTTGGGTGGACTTTAAAGAGAAGTCCAGCTTGTCTGAGATCAGAATGGCTACACCTGCCGTTTTGGTGGGTGCATTTGCTTGGTAGATCTTGCTCCATCCTTTCATTCGAAGCCTGTTTTTGTCCCTTGCTGTAAGGTGGGTCTCTTGTAGATAGCAGATGTCAACTTTTTGTTTGCGGATCCATTCTGCCAGTCTGCTCCTCTTTATCGGGGAGTTTAAGCCATTTATATTTAAAGAGATCAAGGATAAGGGTGTTTTTTTCTCCTTCCTGTCTTTAGTGAGCTGGTCTTTCTGCTGGACTTTGGCTATTGAAGTTCCTTTCTGATTCTGTCTGTGTGTCTTTTACAATCTCTGTTGGGTGGGCTTCCCCTCTTAATATTCGCTGTAGGGCTGGTTTTTTATTCACATACTCCTTTAGCTCCTCTTTGGTGTGGAAAGATCTGGTTCTCCCTTCGAATGTGAACTCCAGTTTCACTGGATATTTGATCCGAGGTTGTAAATTGTTATTCTGAAGTACTTGGATGGTGTTCTTCCACTCACTTCGAGCTTGGTAAGTTTGTCTGGATAAGTCGGATGTTATTCGAATCCTCTTCCCATTGAAAAAAGTTTCCTTCTTCGCTTTGGCTGAATTCAGAATTTGCTCTTTAATCTTGAGGTCTGTAGTCTTGAATATTATGTGCCTTGGGGTGGTTTTCCTGGGGTCTGGCCTGCCAGGTGTCCTATAGGCTTCGGTTACCTGGATGGGATCCCCTGTGAGATTGGGGAAGTTTTCTGCAATAACTTTATTGAGAACATGATTAAGCCCTCTGTTCTGATATTCGGCTCCTTCTTCTATTCCAATTATGCGCAGATTATATCTCTTGTCTTTGTCCATTAGTTCCTGGATTAATCTTCCCTGAAGCTTCACCTTTTCTTGGAGTGTGGTCATTTTCTGGTTGTTGTCAGCTGCTTCATCGTCCAGGCGAGAGATTCTGGATTCCATATGGTCAACTCTTTGTGTTATGGTTTCAATTGCGGAGTTTATGGATGTCAGAGAGCTATTCATGGTTGTCATATCAGCTCTGATCGTGGAAATTTCTTCCTTTAAAGAGTTGTATTTTAAATCTATTTTTTCATGCATTTCAATTCTCAGGGTGTGGAGATTTTCTTTAAAGGCAGCTTGCATTGTATCCATTTTTGCTTCCATTTCTTTAAACGAGGCTTGCATTGTATCCAGTTTTGCTTCCATTTCTTTCTTGGCTTCCTGGGTGTCCTTCCAGATTTCCGCTCTAAACTCCTGGAATTGTTTTCTGATTTCATTTCTGACGCTTTCGATCATTCCTGTTAACATGGCCTCATTTGCTTTTTTAGTCTCCATCTCCTCTTCAGTCGTGCTGCTTTTTGGAGCTGGCGAGTTGGCTTGTCCTTTGATGAACTGAGTTATGTTTCTTTGTGATTTGCGCATCTGGAGGTCTGTGTAGGTCTTCCCTCCCTCCTGTGTAGGCGTGTCTACGACAGCAGGTGCTGCCGCTGTGGCCCCGCCCACCAGTGCAGGGCACGCCTACCAGACCGGGCGCTTTCGCCGGGGCCCCGCCCTCCTGTGCACTGTGAGTCCCCTACAACAGGCACTTTAGCGGGGTCTGCCTCCCAGAGCAAGCCCTGGGTTGTTGGGTTGTGCTTGCGCCCTCCCGCGAGTCCGTTGGGGGGGGAGGCAGTATGTGTGGGGCCCAGTGGGATCGACTGTCCGGGTGTGGCTTGGCACCCTCAGACCTCGCCTCCGCTGCGAGGAGGGGGAATGAGATCAGGCTCAGGTGACCCTGCTGGGCTGGTATTGCCCACCAGCGCCTGTGATTTTAGTTGTAAGAGTCCGCAAGGCCCAGGCGCCTCGGGTGGGGCTTGCCCTGCCGGCCGTCCCCCGGCCCCTGTTGGGAAGGGGACGGGGCCGGTTCTGCCAGTTCAGGATCCTTTGGGGGCTTGGGCTGTTCCACCCTTCCCCTGCTAGACTGGCTTCCCAGCGCCTGATGGGAGCTTCCCGCCTGATTTGGGGATTCTTTGTTCCCACGGGAGTGGGGAGGGGGAGGGAGGGAGATATAGCTTCTTTGTCGGGCTTGGGTCTCCCGTTGGGGGAAGGGATTATGGGGGACTCACTTTTGCTGCTTTGTGTGTGTGTCCCGCGCAGCCGTTGGCCCTTCAGGGGTTGGCAAAGTGTTGTGGTGGCTTCCCCCGTTCCCTCTTTCTGCCACGCTGGGTTCCCTTGTCCGAATCCGGTGTGGACCCGAACTTCTCGTCGCTGCCAGTGTGTTTCTTGGTCCGCACCCTGCCTTGTGTCCGTGGTGTCTCCCGCTATATGGATTCTGCGCTCCAGGCAACCTGTCTGCCAATCGCCGGGTTCCCCTTTCCCAGCCTGACCCTGTTTGGGCCAGGGTCGGCTGGTGGGGGGAGGGTGCCCCGGTGAATCTCCTGCTCCGTGTAGGTTTTCGGTTCTTCTTTTTTGCTCCTTTTTGTTTTCCTGCGTTTATCCACTGCTTCTGGATGCTGGTTTTGCTGGTTTCTTGGTGGGGTGTTGGGTGTTGGAGTTCCCAGCTTGCTATTCAGTTGGTGCGAGTCGGGGTGCCTCCCTATTCTTTCAGCGCCATCTTTCTCTCCTCTATGAATTATTAAGAGAATTAATGTTCTCCAATAATAATGGCATATTAACAAAAAGACATTTAATTTATGTGTTTAGAAACTTTGATATTGAGCATGAAGCTTTTACTATGGAGATATATGATCTGTCTGTTATAATGGATGGTCTGTATCAGTGAGCATACCATTTATACTGATGTTCATTTCCTTATAGACTATGTGTATTTGTATTTTTCATTCTTCATTTTTCCTATGGTATTTTGTATTAATTTGTTTGTGTCTTTTTTTTTTTTTTTTTTGGCCAGTCCTGGGCCTTGGACTCAGGGCCTGAGCACTGTCCCTGGCTTCTTCCCGCTCAAGGCTAGCACTCTGCCACTTGAGCCACAGCACCACTTCTGGCCATTTTCTGTATATGTGGTGCTGGGGAATCGAACCTAGGGCCTCGTGTATCCGAGGCAGGCACTCTTGCCACTAGGCTATATCCCCAGCCCTGTTTGTGTCTTTTGATTTCTCTTATTTAATGTATGTCTCTTTGTATACGATTTCTTCAGATATTGTGGGTTTTTTTTGGTAATGTCAAACAGTGCCACGTGCATATTTATACCTATATGTTTTTCTGTGTATCCATATTATACTTATATTGTGATTATGTTTATAATGGTAATTTCCTTACTTATTACATGTTTGAATCATCTGATATTTCCTATTTTTCGTACAAGTAACCTGCAGGCATCCTTCCTGTAATGTAACCTATATACTGTATACTGCATACTGTAAATAACCTCTGATATCTGTTCCAATTTAAATCCTATGGGAAAAGTTGGTTTCGTCATCGTTGTTGTTCTTGTTTTCCAGTAATAGGTCTTGAACTGGGGGCCTGGGCACTCTACCTGAGGTGCCCTGGATCAAGAAAAGCACTCTACCACTTGAGCCACAGTGCAACTACTTGTCATTTCTGTTTATGTGATACTGATTTATTCAACTAGGGTTTGATGCATGATAGGCAAGCAATCAACCACAAAGCTATTTTCCCACCCTCTTCTATATACTCTTTTATTCATAGAAAACTGACAGTTGGTTTGCAGACTGCATATTTAATAGAGATGTCATCTTTTTTCAAGTATTTAGATGCCATATTTGGTAGAATCTGAGACATTCACATACATGCAAGGGCTCATATATTCCTTTGAAAAGTTCATTATGTGTTAGCTCTTATCTGCTTTGCTAATTTGAATGCTTTCTTCCTAAAACAGTAACCAAATATCTTATGTACAGAACAAGGACCATCCTTAGGTTGAAGCATGAAGCTTCAGAAGAATTAGCCTTAATGTTGTCATGCCAGACTTGTAGCACCTCAGAATTCTCTTCTCTCTATTACTAATAACTGAGAAATAGTCTGATATATTAGGGAAACTTTGTATTAGTAAAATAGAGCCAAATATTTCTACATAGATTTTTCTTTATTCTACTATACAGATAACAGAACAAGTTCCAAACATTTTATGTAAGAGAAAAGCATACATGAAGAAGAATAAAATTCCAGACTTGATCTTCTCATGACTCAGGGATAATTTCTTGATGAAAATGTGCCATTACAGAAGCTCATGTACTTTGAAGATGTGGCTATGGACTTCAGCTAGGAGGAGTGGCAGGACCTGGTCATTGCTCAGAGGACCCAGTATAGAGATATGCCAGAGACCTACACTAACTTGGTGCTCTTGGGTGAGCAAAAGTCACACTGATGGGCTGGGAATATGGCCTAGTGGTAAAGTGCTCGTCTCCTATACATGAAGCCCTGGGTTCGATTCCTCAGCACCACATATATAGAAAAAGCTGGAAGTGGCGCTGTGGCTCAGGTGGCAGGGTGCAGCTTAGCCTTGAGCAATAAAAGGCCAGGGACAGTGCTCAGGCCCTGAGTTCTAGCCCCAGGCCTCACAAATAAAACAAAAACCAAACAAAAGTCACATTGACTCACAAGGTCAAGTGCTTTGTTTTTAGTACAATTGTGAATATATATATATATATATATATATATATATATATATATATATATATATGTTATGCTCTTTAGAAGTAAGATTCCAGTCCATGGGAAGTGTTACTTCTTTCAAAGAAAACCCTTCTCTAGATGATATTACTCCAGAGGCAATTATATTTTTATTCTTCATGAAATAAATAGCCACAGTTTGGCAACATTTCTGACATATGTTTTATTAAGAGGGGACTGTTCTGAAATTGCGATGATTTTATAGATGGATATATAATCTATACTAAAATGCATGACTCCTGAATGTGTGTTCTGCAAATCACTAGTATAAAAAGGACATTTAAAGTAAAAAAATGGAACTGGGCATGCCATTTCATACCTGTAATCCTAGCTATTGAATCCTGAAGAACAAGGTTTGACACCACCCCAGGAGCAAGAGTCCCCATGAAACAGACTCTTTTGTTCCAATTAGCCAATCTAAAAGGAGTAGGGAAACTGTTATTGAAAGATGTAGAACACTAGCCTTGAGCAAAAGAGCTCAGGGACCTTGGCCATGCATTGAGTTCAAGCAGAAACAATGAGGAAAAAAAACCCAAAGCTTCTATTTACAGGAAACTTCAACCATAGAGCTCATGAGAAATTAGAAACTAGATTTAGGTGCTGGGAACAGAGTCGTGAGTCGCTTTGAGGCTCAAAGTGGTAGGGTGCTAGTCTTGAGCTGGAGAGCTGAGGGCCAGCACTCAGGCCCTGAGTCCAAGAACAGTGATGGACCAAGAGAAATGCCAAAGGTGCATTTATTCCAGCATGGAAAAGTTACTCCGGGGAGAGAGTGATTGTGCATCCAGAGGCAGTAAGCCACTTCTTGGATGACAGAGAGGGTGTCAGATCCTAGAGTCACTCCTGTTTGGCCTTTCAAAAGTTAATCAGAGCTGGGAGGTTCTATCAGAATAGTTCATAAGCATGCCTTTTATTTCCCATGTCTATCTACTTTGTAACTGGACAGGAACTTGCCAGTCATCTGTGGTAGTGGGTAGTAAACTAAGTTTGTTAAATGGGGGATAGTTTAAAAATCCCAACCCCCTGCATCTGCTCAAAGCCCTAACTAACAGTTAATTTTGAGCTGGTACATCTGTTCAGGAAAGAAAGTTTGTAGACCTGAGATTGTGTCCTTATTGAGATCTGTTAAAGGCCTGCAAAGTAACGTAGGCATTCTTTTAGGTCATCAGAGATCTGTTCCCCAGCCAGTCAGGGAAAAGCTTTTACACACTAGAATGGTAAAAGGCTATACTGCGGTAGCCCAAAAGGTCTGTATAGTTAAGTTAAATGTTGAATGTAATTTCCAGTTTAGAGTAAAGCTCCTAATGGACATCTGATCCTGCAGCCCCTTGGTAAAGTAGACTAAGGTTATAGGTTCATGGCTCGGTAAGGTCAACGTCCCTGAGTCAACATGAAGAAGTTATAGAAGATGGATGATCTTTGCCCATCAGCCCCCCCCCCCCCTTTTAGGACCAAGGGACCACAGTTGTTTTGGGGAAGATGAGGCAGGATAAACTAGAGGCATGGAAAACAGAGGTAACAGTATACAGAGACTGCACCTGTGAGAAACAGTTAGAGGCCAAGCCTTCAATGTTGGCTTAAAAAGAATCCTAGCCTTATTGAAAATAATCTGATTTAAACTTATTTCCCTGGCAAAATGACCCAAGAGCCATTGATTGCCTAAAGCTGTCTTGACTTTCAGTGATGTGCCAGCCTACAAAAGCTAGTGTGCTTAAGAAGGAATCAGAAAAATACTAGGAAATTTGACTAAAGTTAGGCTTTAAGTTAACTTAGGTTAAGCTTCTGTAACCAGTATATGGAGAAAGTTGCAGGTAACCCAGCAGAACCTGTGACATTCTACTGGAACCACTGGAAGTCACTGCTGCCTGACACCACCATGGCCCCTCCCCATTGCATTTGAGTGAGGATCAAGGACAGTCTAAATGTCACCTGAAAAAATCTACATCTTCGGATGGAACTCTTAACACACGCAGCTGATTTCTGCTGGAAAGTGCTTTGAATCTGCTAAAATTAAATTTTGGGGGGACATTCTTGAGTTGACTGGAGTTAACTAGCTCTATTAAGAAAATTGGATATTGTAAGAGGTTTTCAAGCAGACTGGCCTGCTGCTAAATTCAAAGCATGTATGACAGGCTGGAAAGTCACTTCCAGGCAATGCCTGGGGTGGGAGGTGTGTCCAAGAGTATTCAAATGTGTCCAGATGGATTAGGGTGTGACCTCAGAGAAGAGAGGAAGTTCACTTTCATCAGGTGTGCCAGGTACCAAGGTAACTGGACAGAGATTTAAACTGCTGGGGGCATCTTCATGGAGCCCTCCTGAGGGTGGATCTTACAGATGCCACTGGCCAAACTTAGGAACTTAGCGGCACTGGAAACTGGAGAAATCCACTCTAAAATAGTAACTCATGATAGTTGGCTCTGGTCTGGTTTCTTAGGAGCAGCAGTCCCCATCAGGCTAACCCTTGCCCCACCTTTGTTTTCCCCAACAGCCTGTGGGTAGAGTCACAGTAAATTGCCTTGATGTAGTTGAGATAAACCAGATTCTACAAACCAGAGGAAAAGAAAATGTAGACAGTTTAAAACTCTAGCAGCAAAGAAGCCCCAGAAACTGTAAAGAGGAAATTTAGTATAGTAAGCCTTGGAGAATAAGAAAGCGATTTAAAAAGTCAGTTGTCACAGAATGTTCCAGGAAGTCACTGCTGGCGTGAGGAAGTAAAAGATGGTGTGAGTGGGGATATGTTACATTTTAAACTGTATAAGGAAAGACTTTAGAAAGAGAATTGGGAAAGCAAAAATGTTTCCTTTAGATTAAAAGGTTTTGGCATGTTAAAAGTAAGAAAGACAATCCCTAGAAAGTTTGAGTGTGTAGCAAACGGTATCAGTATGTCTTAAAATTAGAGCTTATGAGTAAAGTTGGTATGTAATCAAATTGGCTATAATATAAATAGGTAAATAGGGTCAGAATTGGGGCTTCGGTGGGAAACTATCTGTACCTGCATCTGCAGGGCTAAGGGATTTGTGTGATGTCATCTAAATGTTAACCAGAAAGATCTCATATATCTTTAACTGCTTGATTCCCTCGCTGAGATGGTTATGTAGGTAAAGCCTGGATTTGCTCATGTTGGGCCTTAGGATTAGATTTGGGATCCCCTCCCATAATTCCTAATTTGCAATCGCATTTGTTATGAGCTTTTATCCCCCCTCAGAGCCCTATAGCAGGTCCTCCAATAGAACCACGTTGGAAGGGACCCTACTGTTATTCCAAGTCGCAAAACGACCACCAAGAAGGCCACCGAGACTCAGACATTCCGAAATGCAAAAGCAAGGCAAGAGTTTATTCAAGCGAGCTGCAACTCGGCCCTCGTCCTACCCACCGACACAGCGGAGGTTAGGAGGAAGCCCGAGCTGCGATTGCACAGGGCTTATAAAGGCAAAAAACACAGTTACAGCCATCAGGTGTTCAAGCAAGACAAAAAACAAAGTTACAGCAATCAGGTGTTCAAGCAAGCAAGATTAGGACATGCGTACAAATCTGATTGGCTCAGGGCTCGAGGCCCAAGTCTCGAGGCATTCTGGGGGCAGTTAGAGTTAAGTATTCCCAGCACCTAGAGTTCTTGACCAGCTGGGCCCTAATAAGCTTGTCCTGGATTTGCTCACAGGACCTGCTTATCTCAAGTTCACGTGGTAAAGTGGGGTTCGCGTGGTAAAGTGGGGCCTGACTTCAAAGTCTGGTTCTTCACCTACATCCTGCTGCTGACAATTCCCAGCGCACTCAGGGTAGACAGAGCTGCGACCTGGATTCTCTTCACCCACGCCCCCAAAGAGACTGGAGCCAGTGGACTCATTTGCAGTCAGAGAGGACATTCCACCTTGGTGGCGGATTAGCCACAACAGAGGCCGTGTACCAAAAGATAGACTTGGCTAACTTTACCATGCTAGGCCTGCTATGTATGGTTGGTGCTTTGGTAGCTAGGGAGAGAGCCTAGACACCCATAAACCCTACCTATGGGTGGTCCGGCAGCTTGGAGATGATAGAATAGTGGGCACCCGAATTTATGTATTTTCCCCAGCCTCCAGCCTGAGCTACCATAACTCCCCTGGCCACTATTATTGTTCTTATTGGAGTCATGAGGTCATGGCCCCACTGTAAAAAAAGGAAGAGGAAACTATTCCCCATGGCTTACTACCTTAATATCTACTTTATTGGGACAGCGAAGCAGGTATATACCTCTTCCAGATAGAGAGCTATTGGAATTTAGTTTATGGCCTGAAACACAGGATTGTGCTTCATGTCCATAAGTCCAGGGGGGAATGAAAGACTAGGACGACTCCATCTTGAAACTGCAACCAAAACAAATTTACAGCCATCAGGTGTTCAAGTAAGACAAAAAACAAAGTTACAGCAATCAGGTGTTCAAGCAAGCAAGATTAGGACATGGGTACAAATCTGATTGGCTCAGGGCTTGAGGCACAGGGATCGAAGCATTCTGGGGGCAGTTAGAGTTAAGCATTCCCAGCAGTTAGAGTTCTTGACTGGCTGGGCCCAAATAAGCTTGTCCTGGGTTTGCTCACAGGGCCTGCTTATCTCAGGTTCATGTGGTAAAGTGGGGTTCACATGGTAAAGTGGGGCCTGACTTCAAAGTCTGGCTCTTCATTTCCTCCTTTTCTCTTTGGTACCTTGGGAGCCAATCATGGCTCCATTCTGTCCATTTCAATGGCTTGCAGGTCTAGGGGATGATATAGAGATAAGGCATGGGCCAATAGGGCCCAAAGTAGTAACCAAAGACAACTCTGGTCCTTTGGTTTTAAAGGGGGGCTGATGGGTAAAGATCATCCATCTTCTGTACCTTCTTCAGGCTGACTGAGGGATGTTGACCTTACCTAGCCAGGAACCTATAACCTTAGTCTACTTTACCAAGGGACTGCAGGATTACTTCAAACTGGAAATTAACTTTCAGCTATACAGACTTACCATTAGCTGTATAGTGTTTAAGATCCAAATGTCAGCAACAAAATAATACATAAACTTCTCAGCTGTGCTCTAAGGGTCAGGTGGCTATATCCATATTCCTGAACAAGCCCAAAACTACCAATGCCCTCTTGCATGGGACTTTACAGGACTCCTGCTAGTTGCCAAAATAAGGGGATCACTCCACTTTGGAGTGATCTGCCAAAATAGCATTAACATTAGCCTGGGTAGCAAGGAAAGAAGGCAAAAAGAAAATTATAACAATATTCAGTCTAACTTTCTTTTCTTGAGGCAAAGGCAAAGCGGCTAAGTCGGGTGCTTGGAGACCTCCCATGTTCCACCACGGTAGTCTTTGTCCAGGGCAAAGGGGTCAGCTGGCCTAGCGTGGGAGCAATGGACCCAAGTGGCGATGCCGTCTACCTTGAGGGTGGTGGGAGTAGTCAGTAGCACCACGTATGGTCCCTTCCACCGTGGTTCTAAGGATTTGGGGTTTTGCCTCTGGATGAACACCCAATCCCCTGGTCTGAATAAATGGGGGGTAGGGATGGAAGCGGAATCTTATAATGCCTTAAGTTGGGGCCACATACTCTTGTGTGCGAGCTGCAAATAGTCAAGTTTACACAAAAATTCAGTATCATCCAAATCAGCAAGCAATTCAGTCTGAAGGCTAGCGATAATGTGGGGGGGGGGGGGGGTACCTGTACATTATTTCAAAAGGAGTAAATCCAAGCTGATAGGGAGAATTTCTTACTCTAAGCAGAGCAAAAGGAAGGAGTGACACCCAGTCTGTGCCAGTCTCTAAGGCCAATTTAGTTAAGGTCTCTTTTAGAGTCCAATTCATTCTCTCTACCTGTCCTGAACTCTGGGGTCTATAAGCACAATGCAATTTCCAATCCATCCCCAGTACAGCGGCTATTCCCTGACTTACTTTTGAGATGAAGGCCTGTCCGTTGTTCGAAGCAATGGTGGATGGGAAGCCATAGCTGGGTAGGATTTCTTCCAGGATCTTCTTACCCACTACCTTCACAGTCTCATGCTTTGTTGGATAAGCTTCAACCCATCCTGGAAAGGTGTCTACAAAAACTAGCAAATATTTGTATCCAAATTCTCCGGGTTTTAATTTGTTCTCAATACATGCCTGGCCTAACCTATCCCCACGGAGACAAGCTCCTTTAATAACTTGTTGATTGGGGGCATTGGTGAGCTGACAGGCCTTGCATTTTTAACAATATCTTCAATAAGTTCATCTCCTTGTCTAATTTTCACTTTGGAGTGTCGGAGCAAGTCCTGCATTCTTCGGGTTCCCATGTGAGAAGCTTGGTGGATTTTCTTAAGGATCCCTTTACCCAGCCCTTGTGGCAAGATAAGTTTCCCTTCACAAGTTTTCCACCAGTCATTCCTTCTCTGTCCAGGGTTTTGTGGGCCATGGGAATTTTCTTTATCCACTCCTAGTCTTCTTGGGAATACTGGGGCACAGGAGGCAAAGCTCGTGGTCCTGGGTCTACTAGAGTCAATACTTCTGCTCTGGGCTGAAGGGCTGCTTCCTTGGCTCCCTGGTCGGCTAGATTTTTCCCTCTATTCACGGAATCAACTCCCTTTTGATGACCTGGACTGTGCATAATGGCAATCTTTTCTGGTTCCCATAGGGCCCGGATGAGGCTTAAAATCTCCTGCTTGTTTCTAATGGCCTTTCCTTTGGCTGTCAGTAGCCCCCACTCTTGGTAATCATATCAGGTAGGCCTAAGGGAGGGGCTTCCAGAGGGCTTTTCTTGATTGCTTCAAAGACTTTTTTCATCTGCTCAGTTCAATGAAACTCTGGGAGGTTTTTGGTGGCTTCATATAGAAGCTTGGCCATCTCAGCGAACCCAGGTATCCACAGCTGGCAAAAGCCTGCTGTTCCCAGGAACTCTGACTTGTCTGGCTTAGGCACAGGGATTTTTAGCACAGTCTCTTTATGTGCAGCCAACAGCCAACGCTTGCCTCTTGTAATGTGAAGCTCAGATAGGTGACTTTAGGTTTACAAATTTGTGCCTTTTAACATTGTAGCTTGTAAAAGATTTTTCCTGACTGGCTGGGGAAATGATTTCTGATGATGTAAAAAAAATGCCTACATTACCTTCGCAGGCCTTTACCAGATCTCAATAAGGACACAATATCAGGTCTACAAGCTTTCTTTCCTGAACAGATGTACCAGCTTAAAATTCTCACTGCCAGTCAGGGCTTTGAGTAGATGTGGGGTTGGGATTTTAAACTATCCTCTCATTTGACAAACTTACCCTTACTACCCACTAACACAGATGACTGGCAAGTTCCTGCCCAGTAGATAGACATGGGCATTAGAAAGGTATGCTTATGAACTATTCTTCTAGGACTTCCCGGCTTTGATTAACTTTGGAAAGGCCAAACAGGAGTGACTCTAGGATCTGACACCATCTCTGCAATCCAAGCAGTGCCTTACTGCATCTGGATGCTCCATCACTTTTGTCCCAAGAGGAGTGACTTTTCACTGGACTTGGACTCAGGGCCTGAGTGCTGTCCCTCAGCTCTCCAGCTCAAGAGTAGCACCCTACCACTTTGATCCTCAAAGCGACTCACGACTCTGTTCCCAGCACTCTGCTGGCTGATTAGAGATGAAGACTCTCACAGGGACCCTTCTCTGCCCAGGATGTCTTTGAACTGCAGATTTCAGATCAATGAGTCTTACAAGAGGCCACTTTACTCCAATTAAAAGCAACAAGGTGGTCCACACAGAAGTAATTTTTAAGCGTACTCTTACCTGGAACTTACTAAAGGCCAGTATTAGAACTTGACAAACTTGTAGGAATCACTTGTGCTTCTTTGTGGGTCTGCTGAAAACTGTTACAAAAAACCTACAAAGAAACTGGAATATCAATTAAACATTTTGGTAGCCATAATTCTCCTTTTCTCACTTTGCAATAATCATTTAGGACAATTTTACTTCCAAATTTCCTTTCTAGAAATGTATTCTTGATTTCCGAAGCCTTTTCACTAACCTCTGCTTTAACACTAACACAGTACTTTAGCTTTTATCTGCATTGGAAAAACTCTGAAGCTTACAGGCATTCTGAAACCAGGTGCCGCCCTTTGCCTCCGGGTTGCTTGTTTCAAAAGAGCCTTTTTTTTTTTCTTCAGTCCCAGTTACCGCATGGCATGAAGTCCTTTGAACTCAAATAACAATTTTTCCTTAACACAAGAATTACAATTACAGAATTACAAATACTTATCCATTCAGCTTTCCAATAAATTAGTGAGAAACGTTGGCTCATTTTGCCATTTCTTCCTACGTACATAGAGTTAATGAGAGTTACTCCTATTCCCATTAGTTTAATATATATCCATTAAATCCAAATTACAAAAATAGCACAGGAATCGAATCACATCAGATAAATAAACTTTTCAACCATTTAAAAAAACTTTTCCAATTCTTAGTACCTCTCAGTTTTAGAAATTCCAGTCAAGTCATTCATTTTTATCACAAGGTTTCCAATGTTCACCTGAAAACAAAGATGAAAGAAATGCCTCCATTGGCCTGTCCTACCAAACAGCCTATCTCCATCCTACTCCTCAGAAATTAATGAACTGTCTCAGTGCCAGCTTGTCCTCTTCTACCATGAATTGACACTCCCTTAAGGCTGTCCCACCACGTGGATTCCCTCCAGGGCCTGTGCCACCACGTGGGCTGGCTAAGCTGCACCTTTGCCAGATCACCCCTCACTCCTGAGGATAGGCACACAGGCCCAGCCTAGGTTTTTCCTTTCCTTTCCTATTGGTCTCTGACTGAGAAACCCAAGCAGTTTTTTTTTCTTAACAGTGATAAACCTTTACATCCAAATTTCTGACACTTAGCTCTGATTTTTTAATTAAACAATTTTTAACTATAATTCCTCTTTAAAACAATACAATAATCCTTTAAAACATTTGGTAATGCCTAAACTTCATGACCATTTGAATTTAAACTTAAACTCACTCAATTTTACATCATACTAACCGTCTTGAACATGTTAATACTCACACATGCACACACACATGCATATTCAAAAGATCTTAAAGCGCACAAAATTCAGCCATAGATTTTCCACTGACAAGAGATATTTTTGTCAATCTTACTCCTGCATCATGCAAATTTTAAGACAAAACCTTTAACAAATGATTTTAGCATTCTCCAGCCTCATTTTCCAGGGCTTGATAGTCTTAGTAAAACATTTTAGTCTTAGTAAAACATTTTAGCACACCAAATAATTTTCTGCTTAAGAAGGCTGGGTGGGGGTCCCCCCAGAGTTCTTTTTCTGGACACTCACACTCTGATTGTGAACCATTGCCTGTACATCTTTCCAATGAGCTATGCAGGTTTAACACAAAAGAGACTGTCAGACTTACAAACAACACGGAGACGACAGCGCTGCGCTGCGGTGGGGTCACTCCCTGCCACCTGTGGGTGGCTTGGGCTGGCCCCGTGTCCACTCCTGTCGGAGGCTGCGGGTCAGGACTCGAGGCTGACGCCTCCGTGCCCTAGGCTGCCGGTGCTAGGACTGGGTGGGACCCTCCAGAGCGAAGGGCACAGCTGAAACGTTTTCCTCAGAGTTCTCCTCTTGTAACTGGGGTGGGGAGTATGGAAAGGGAAACATTTCCTCCTTCACACTTCCTCCCTGGCAGACAGGTGGGCACAATTTCTTCTCTTCCCTCTTGGTTTCTCTCTTGTTATCCCTTGTCTTTTGAGAGAATATTGGGGTAGGGGAAGGAGTGGAGGAGGGAGTCGGTAAGAAAGGCCAAACCCAAGCTGGAGTGTCCCTGTCAACTAGTTCCCTCCAGGTGTCTATAGATAGCCTGAACAAGGGGCGTCGATTAGGCTTTGTAAAGTCCTGATCTTAACTATGTCAAAGCTCCCCTCAGGTGGCCAAATAGCTCTCTCAAGGTTGGGCCATTCTGACTTGCACAGGGTGACCCATTTTTCCTCCTTAAGGGCCACACCTCGGTTCTGAGCTATCTCCTTGACCTCCCTCCAGTGAGCTAGGGTCAAATCTAGGGAGCTAGATGGAGGTCCCCAAGATAGAAAGTTACCCATGGCTCTGATCAGATGTTTAGTTCAAAAGGCTACAAAAAACAAACAATTATAACAATACAACACACAGGCCTTAGAACAAGAAAAGGTACGAGTAGGAGATCTCCCAAGTTGGCCAACAACCTCCTGCAAGGGTGCAGAAGGAGTGGACCCAAGTTGGCCCACAACCTCCGGCAAGTGTGCAGAAGGAGTGGACCCAAGATGGCCCACTACTTCCTGCAAGGGTGCAGAAGGAGTGGACCCCAGTTGGCCCACAACCTCCTGCAAGGGTGCAGAAGGAGTGGACCCAAGGTGGCCCACAACCTCCTGCAAGGGTGCAGAGGAGTGGACCCAAGTTGGCCCACAACCTCCTGCAAGGGTGCAGAAGGAGTGGACCCAAGTTGACCCACAACCTCCTGCAAGCTGGAAGCAGAAGGAGCAGACCCAAGTACAAGGTGGGCGGGTTGAGTCTCGGTTAGGAGACCCTCCCAGTCAGTTCTGGCCAAACACCAAACTGACTCATGCCCTAAAAGTATCAAGGCAGGGTTCCAGGGGTCCCCCTTCAAGGGTAGAGTGTCTGGAGTGTCCCCCAGTCTCCCCAGCATTGCCGAGTAAGTGCGTCTGCTTCGACAACCCCTTCAAGAAATAAGCAAAAGCAAAACAGACAAACAGACAAATTACAGGAAGAGACAAATGAACAGCGCTGTTTTCTTACCTTCAAATTCTGGGGTCTCGGGAATCTCTGGGGCTATCCCGGACAAGCCCCCAAATTATGCCAAGTCGCGAAACGACCACCAAGAAGGCCACCGAGACTCAGATGTTCCGAAATGCAAAAGCAAGCCAAGACTTTATTCAAGCGAACTGCAACTCTGGCCTCATCCTACCCACGGACACAGCAGAGGTTAGGAGGAAGCCCCGAGCTGCGATTGCACAGGGCTTATAAAGGCAAAAAACAAAGTTACAGCCATCAGGTGTTCAAGTAAGACAAAAAACAAAGTTACAGAAATCAGGTGTTCAAGCAAGCATGATTAGGACATCTGATTGGCTCAGGGCTCGAGGCCCAGGTATAGAGGCATTCTGGGGGCAGTTAGAGTTAAGCATTCCCAGCAGTTAGAGTTCTTGACCAGCTGGGTCCTAATAAGCTTGTCCTGGATTTGCTCACAGGACCTGCTTATCTCAAGTTCACGTGGTAAAGTGGGGTTCACGTGGTAAAGTGGGGCCTGACTTCAAAGTCTGGCTCTTCACCTACATCATGCTGCTAACAATTCCCAGCGCACTCAGGGTGGACAGAGCTGCGACATGGATTCTCTTCACCCACGCCCCCGAAGAGACTGGAGCCAGTGGACTCATTCGCAGTCAGAGAGGACATTCCACCTTGGTGGCGGATTAGCCACAACAGAGGCCGTGTACCAAAAGATGGACTTGGCTAACTTTACCTTGCTAGGCCTGCTATGTATGGTTGGTGCTTTGGTAGCTAGGGAGAGAGCCTAGACACCCATAAACCCTACCTATGGGTGGTCCGGCAGCTTGGGGATGATAGAATAGTGGGCACCCGAATTTATGTATTTTCCCCGGCCTCCAACCTGAGCTACCATAACTCCCCTGGCCACTATTATTGCTCTTATTGGAGTCATGAGGTCATGGCCCCACTGTAAAAAAAAGGAAGAGGAAACTATTCCCAATGGCTTACTACCTTAATATCTACTTTATTGAGACAGCGAAGCAGGTATATACCTCTTCCAGATAGAGAGCTATTGGAATTTAGTTTATGGCCTGAAACACAGGATTGTGCTTCATGTCCATAAGTCCAGGGGGAAATGAAAGACTAGGACGACTCCATCTTGAAACTGCAACCATCTTGTTGTTTGTATTATGCTAAGAATAACCCAACACGTACATAAAACCCGGAAAATGGCTTGTGTATGGTGAAACTAACTAGACATTATACAGATTCCAGGAACAAAGTTGTTTGTACCGAAACCAACCGGCCATAAAAACCCATTTCCTGGATGGCCCAACCAGTTCAGGAACGTTCCAGATACGTTGACCACCCTGGAATGTCGTCAGGCCAATTTTAGAGAACCCTTAGCCCTGAGCCAATCAGATTTGTCCTCGCACCCCAACCCTGTTTGCACCTGGTCTATGTAACTTTGTGGTTTTTTCTTTAAATACCCAAGTAAAACTCTGTTGTGGCCTTCCTCCTAACCTCCTCTGTGTCAGTGGGTAGGAAGAGGCCCGAGTTGCAGCTCGCCTGAATAAAGCCTTGCTTTTGCATTTAGGAACGTCTGGCTCTCGGTGGTCTTCTTGGTGGTCTCCTCGCGACATGGGCATAACAGCATGGCTGTGTCAGTCCTCTTTTTTTCCACAGCTAGCTCTTGCTCACACTAAAGGCCTTTACACACACACATTTGTGGACAGACACTTTAACTTACCTGTCCAGTCTCCATTCAGACTCTCTTGTTAGAAGCTACCCTATAGTGATCTATATGCACAGAAAATCTGACAGCAGACTGCTACTATTTGTGATAGCAATTCTGGGCTCTGGGAACTAAGAAAGGGGTCCGGAAGGGCTGGTGTCACTTTGAGCAGGCATATCCCCTTTACATAACACACAACTTGCAACACAAGGAAAATTGGGCTAGAGGGGGCCAAGCAAGGTCTTCTGCAGCTCAAGTCTCAGGGTAAAGTCCACCCATCTATCAGCAAAAAAGAACAAGACCTTTTTAGCCCATAAAGAATATTGTTGTTTTATGGCCAACTTCTAAGTTCTCCAAACTCTAAAGTCTACTGCTTTTCCTATATGAAGTGGGCACCAACAAGAAATATGTTCTCAGAATACTTTAAATACCTATGGCTTACTCAGTCCTATGAAAAATTTGAAGGTGTTTGTGACCACACTGTTTAAGTCACCCCAGTAAAGCTTCATTAAAACAGGCTAATATTATTATTGAGGATGTGATTTCTGATTAGTTGCCAGCAAACCTCACTTTCCCAGAGAAGTGACTTCCTGGGGGTGATTGAATTCCATAACAGGTGTCACCACTTTTTCCTCACATAAAAAAAACAACCCTGGAGGGTTGGAAATGTGGATCAGTGCTTCCTTGGCATGCATGAATCCCTGGGTTCCATCCCTTAGCACCACATGAACAGACAAAAGCTGACATGGTGCAGTGGCTCAAGTGCTAGCCTTGAGAACAGAGATGCTCAGGGACAGAGCCCAAGCATTGAGTTCAAACTACAGGACTGGCAAATCAAACAAAATTTTAAAAAGTATGAGACCAACCAAAGTAAATATGCATGTGATGTAGACAGAATGTAAGATTTTTATCACCTGCAAAATGTACAATGCATCTTTGTCTTATTTAGGTGAATTTTACACAAGCTGAATCTACTTTTCCATTTTAAGCCTGGGACCTCCATTAAGTTCATAAAACGGAATGTAAAACGGAGTGAAAACCCAAAGCAACTCACCTGACATCTGTCCATTCTGCTCCTATTGGCAATGAACAGAAGATTCTGGAAGCAAGGCTGGGGAAAAAGGCAATGAGGTAGTCAGCAAAAGAACTATTGGGAATTTGCCCCACATATTCCTGCCCTATACTTGTTAGAAACTGCAACCTACTCTGCCAAGACATCTATAACCACCTGCATGTGGTTTTTGCCTTTATAAACCCCAGATCAGGGCTGGGACTATGGCTTAGTGGTTTACTTCTCCCCTTGCATGCATGAAGCCCTGGGTTCCATTCGTTGGCACCACATAAACAGAAACAGCCAGAAATGGAGCTTTGGCTCAACTGATAGAGTGGTAGCCTTAAGCAAAAACGAAGCGAGGGACAGTGCTCAGCCTTGGAGTCCAAGCCCCAGGATTGGCAAAAAAAAAAAGAAAAGAAAAGAAAAGAAAAGAAAAGATCTTGTGAACTGTTCAGGGTCACAGTCTTAGCTCCCTAGTTTGCACCATGTTCCTGGCCGGTCAGCTTCTGTGCTTGTAAAAAAAAAGCTTGAATTTACCCCATCTTGTTCATGTGCTGTACTCACTTTTCCTGGGACCCTGAAACATCTTTGGGTGGGGGTTAGTCCCTCTGACCCGCCTCACAGAACAGGGACAAAATGAGTAACCCTAGCTAAACCTTCAGGAAATGTGATATCTTCAAATCAAACAACCTTGGGAAAGGTGCATTGCCTTAAGATTACTTTTCTTATTTTTCTTCTAAGGCAACAACACAGTCAGACTTTCTGAACTGGCAGAAGAAAAAAAAAGTTAGAGCTAGCATCAGTACATCGCTTCCTAGGACACTTAGGATTAGTTTGAAAGATCACACTCTAGGAATGATAGTGGGAACAGGAGACTCACTAAATTAAAAGGAAGACAGTTACGGTATTATTACATGCATTCTTGTAGTTGTGGATCTTACCTTTCTACCCCAAACTACAGCCTCAAGTCCCATTGAATATCCAGGCTCTGGTTTATTAGTCCACCACATCCCTTCCTTAAGAGTTGGTCTAAACCTTCTAACACCAAGTGATTGACAGTGTTACAGGATCTAGAATCTCGTGAATTTTGTGCAAAGTAGAACTGACTCCTGCTTAAGGCAAGGGAACCTAACTAGATCATTTTCTTCTCGTCCTTTTCACCCTCTACTTTTTGGGCTTGCCAGACTTCACAAGATCTCTTCCTTCAGCAGGGATATTCCTATCACAGGATGCCCTCCTGCCAACACCGATAGGCTTCATTCTATAAACACACTACCAGCACACAGTACTCCAATATTCTGTGTGGAATAGTCTCTTGAAAAAAACCTGGGTGAAGACAACTCTGGTCTGCTATGATGGCTAACAAGGCACGAGCAGACCAGAAAAACAACACAGAAGCAACCACCCAGAACCCGAATACACAACTGCAATAGGACAAGCCCCAGGTCCCGCACACACTTCACGGTTTCACTACAACTCTCGCCACGTTTGCCTTCCCTCAGGCCAAAGTGAACGCCGTCACCCGGGTACTAGGCGGAACGTCAGTGGGGGAGTGTCCGCGCCCACCTCCTGGCTCTCCCACTCCAGATACCACCCAACCTGCGTGCAGAGCTCCAGCGGCCAGGTTTTCCCTCCACCGAACCGCAGGCTGAAGGGCGGCGCCCACTCTGGAAGCACAACTGGAGAAGCGCTCGGAGGGCAGACTCCAGTCCTGAGTCCGGTTCCCGTTTCTTACCTTACATCAGCCAGAATGGCGAAGACCCTCCTGGGCCTCCGCTCCAGGAATGCAAAACTGTAATTCCGAGCACTTTCAGGAGCAAGGCAGAGGGAAAGACACCGGAATTTACACAAGGAAAACACCAATAGTGGGCAGAGAGGAACAAGCGCTGAAGGAGAAAAACAAACGCAATTCCGGCAGCTCTGTGCTGAAAAAACTACATTTCCCACAATGCGTGGAGCCATCCTAGAGAAAGCAGACTTGTTTCAGGCATTTAGCCAGTGACAGAGCCTAGGACTTTCGAGATCAGTGGGAACCCGGTTGCTTTGCTCTGCCTGCTGCAGGGTAAGGTGAGCTGCTTCCTGGAAACCCTGCTTTGGGACTATGGTCGGAGAATTGTCAGTTGGCTTTTGAATTCTTCATTCTAATGAGGTAATTGAAGTACATTATTTTCGTTGTTTTTTTAACAGATGGGTTCTGATGAATATGTTATGTCTTTTTTTGCCTTAAATTTTCTACTATGGTATCCCACTTCTCACTTTAAAAAATTGTTCTCAGCCACTAAATTGATCACAGGATTTTTCTACTGCTCTAATGTATCCAGTGGAATAAAATAACATAATTCTTAGATATACAGCACACTTCTTGTGTAAGCTTAAATTTCTGAAACAATTATTTTTCCAGAAACCTTCAATATCCATCTATGAAATCTTAAGAAGGTTTTGGTTATTTCTTTGTTTCTAAGACAAACCTGAATTTTGCCTTTCCTTTAGGGCTTTCTTCCTCCCTCCCTCCCCCCTCCCTCTCTCGCCACCCCTCCTTCCCTTTCTCTCACCTTCCTATTCTTTGCTATTGATTCTGTGAGTGTCTGCAGTGCTCTACCTGCCTTTCCTTTAGTATATTCTGTAGAAAGCCAACAGCGAAATTCACCCTGACTTCTGGCTTTACTCTCAAGGGTGTGCAAGGTCATGGCTTAGGGAGCCAACAACAAAGTCTATCCTAACCTCTGGCTATGGTGTTATCTCAAGTACATGCAAGGACATGGTTTACTTGAAGGACAGTACTAATCCTGAGATGTTTTATTATGTCCACAAGAGTCTGTTTTATGTAAACCATTCAACCATATCTTGTTTTACTGTGTGTTGTTATTTACCAATTTCAGGGCCTTCCTGTTTTCTTAAACCTTAGTTAATCCTATGCTATTTCCTGGTTATCAAACTGCATATAAGCTGGAAGTTAAGAATAAAACAGTGCTGCAGTCTTGAGTTACAATCTCAAGATGCAGACCTCCCATACCCCATCTTTGTCTCTTGTCGTTTTTCTCTTGTCTTTCATTTTTCTTTTTCTTTAATCCTCACCCCCTCAATCAGGATTCCTTCTTCGCTGCAGGCTGGCTTGGCAGATGTGGCGCCCAAACAGGGACCTGTACACCTGGGATGATGACAGAGGACCTCTGCTCAGGTAAGGACATCCGATCACTTGGGAAGGAGAACAGGAGAGAGCTAGTCGGCAATAAGAAATTATGGGACCAAGTATAGGCTGCATGCTATACGTGCAGGCCCCCAAAGGCATGTGTCATGCCCGGGCAATGAAAGTTGGCCAAAGTCACTTAGAATGTTTCTTTCACTTTATTGAAGAAGTATGACCCCAGTTCCCGGAGGAAGGAACCAATAACTTAGAAACTTGGCAGAAAACTGGAAAAAAGATTCAGGAACATTATGATGAAAATGGCCCTGAGAAAACCCCAGTGGATGCTATTATTCTTTGGTATCTGTTCCGAGATTGCTTAGATCCTAGACATAAACAGAATAAATTCAATCAGTCGATTGGAGAAACTGAACAGGGACCTGATGAGTGTTGCCCAGCCCTGGGAGCATATGCTGCTGGCCGGGAAGAGCTGAGAAAATTAATAAGATCTGAACCCAATGGGCCAGATATTAAGAAAGACTCACATGGCTCAGACACTGAAGAAAAATTATGCAGCGAGCCTACTAAAGATAGATTGACCCATGTTGAGAATATGTTTAAATCAGTCGTCACAGCTTCATCCAGAACAACAAACTCCTTTAAAGGTAGATACTGGTGAGCACCCACCAACAGTCCTGGTAGAGTTATAGCTCTCCTAGATGCAGGCTGCTCGCAGAGGGGCGGGACCTGAGGCTAGGGAAATGCTAACACCACTGAGGTAACTTCTTCCTTACCGAGCGCTCTACTTCCATCCACCACAACAGATTTGAAACCCCAACCAGGGTGAGTGACCATTAGCTTGGAGCTTTGATTTTCCATAAAGCCACTGGACTAGGTCAAGGGGATCAGAAATTGTGGGTGTTTGGAGTCAACTGATCTCTAGTTCAACTCCGCTGGTCGATCATCAAGTGGGGGACAGTCTAAAATGCTTCAGGAAAGCTGCTCAAGTTTGAGCCCAATCCTACATATTTGGAATATTTTTGCAGGACTTACCTTACTTCTATGAGCACTCAGGAAGATGAAGTTCTCTCTGTCTCTTTTTCTGCCTCTCTCTAAACTCTGCCTGCCTGCCTGTGACATAGGATGGGCTGGTGCTAGCTTCCAAAGGTACCGATATTAGCTTAACATCGCTTTAAAAGACTCAAAGAAAGGTTTTCTATTCTTGTTATTGATGCTAAGTTTGGAGACTCAGTTAAATTCTGCTTATTTGGCTAAATCGTTAAGTTTTCTCTAGCATTCAGCACATGGTGGATGATAGGATTGGTTGGAGTGGAAGCCTGCCCATCCCCCAGGTGACAGGCATGCCAAATTTCTGGAGGCTGGGCAAGGACTTGGGGTCTCCAGCTCCCGGTAACCCTGCCCCCACTCTGAAATCTGTAACTATGGCCTTGCATTTCAAAGGTGCCTTGCAATTCAAATGCTGGAAGATGAAAGTGTCTTTCTGTGAGCTTGCTGTCTGTGTTCATGTCCTGTCTCCCGTAAGCTCCCCATGGGAGCTAAACAGGTTTCTCAAAATGTGGCTTCTCGGATAATCTAAAAGTTTTGGTTTGCTAAAAAGGTTTTTTCCATTTACTATCTAACCACATGGTTCTAGAATATAGGCAAAATAATATCATTTGCCACTGGAATTCCAGAAAACTTACATTGCCAATTAAACAACAATTCTAAGTGCACCCCAAAGCTTGTGCACACTGTCTGTATGTGTATGTATGTCTCTCTATGTCTATCTGTTGGTAAAACTTAAAAACAAAACTAAAAACAGGTTTTAAACCCAAACTGATCATGTTTGGGTACAAGAAAATGTGTCTAAAAAAACTCCAAAAGCTTCTAGTCAAGTGTACATCTAATCCTGACAATTCTTTGATATAGACTAAGATTTTGCTTCTCCATTTTTTTTCTTTGCTTTTTTTCCCCTATGCTCTCATAAACTCTTTAAGATCAAGGAACCAGAGTCAATTTGAAACACCTGCACAAATGTGACTATTAACCTAAATTTTCCGGACCAAAAATTAACATTTTGCTTTATAGAATGCAGGTTGACATGTGTGCTAGCTGAGTGGACCGTGGCAGTCTGTGGCCACAGGAAGTTGCCTCCACAGTCAGCTCCCAAACTGCCTGGTATGCTCAGGCAATCTAAGAGTCCTGTGAGAATTTTGACAGGCCCAGGCTGTCAAAGGCTACTACCCTGGCTCTGCCTGCCCCAAGATTAGAGTTGGGTTTATAGCAGGCCTATCATGACAGAGTTGCAAATGAGACTTATTCCAAGGTTAAAAGCATCAGAGTTGTGTTTGGCGACTACAGGGTGGCATTAGGGTAGCATTGGTGTCTTCTCCCTCCATGACTCACAAACTGTCCTGGCTGCTACAGAGAGCAGACTTGGTTGGCCTTCAATCTGTGTGAATTTTTTGACGAAAAAGATGGTTAAAGGCCCAAGCCTTCTAAAATCTATTTTAAAATGCCTTTAACCAGTCTGTGTAGAAATTTACAGGCAACCAGCAGGAGGTTGACAATCTATCCAGGGAACTCAGAGATGCTACTATAGCCTTACCCAGATGCAAGCCATCTCTCCTGCTGGCCTGCTAATTTGGGATGGAAGACACAGCCACTTCAGATCCACTGAAGCTGAAACATTTATTGTTATTCATTTGTTGTCTCTCTCACCTGCCAATAAGGTAAGTTTCATATTTGAGGTTCTTATTAATTTACTAATCAGAAATTACAGATTAAGACTTCTCATTTGTGAAGGACTTCTGGGAAGACGGCAGAGGAGCATGAGAGTCCTAGCTGAGCTCCTTCTGACATCGGAGTTTTCTCACCCCATAGAAACTTCTACTCCTAGAAAGAGAGCAGAGTAAGTTCTAACAGTATAGGGATTCTGGACAGGAAGGAAAAATCGACTTTGCTCATCTGAAAACACAGATTTGAGCTCCAGGCAGCGTCCCTCCGCTGTGCCAGTGCCAGCGCTGGCACAGTACCCGGCACAGCAACCCACACTCCGTGCGGCTAAAGCACACAGTGTATACCAAGGAGAAATCCTCCACATGGCGGCTGAGCATGGACAAGCTGAAATTGCAGAGAAAGCATGAGTACCCCACAAAAGATATTCTCACTCGCCCCCACAGAGCAGCTTCTGGAAGGCAGCCCTTCCCACACCGCCAGAGCAAAGTGCCATCTTTGCCACTGGCATAGGGTCAGACCAGATTGGAACTACAGCGGGCCTGGGGAAAGTGAGGTCAAAGGAGCCATCTTTGAAAAGGGCAAGAGGCACGGACCAGTGAGAGCCAGCTCCGCCCAGGAGAATGCCCCCTGCCCAGGCGGGAGGCTTATCCTGGGCCGCAGCTTAGCCAGAGGTGCCCCATCCTGCCCACCGGAATTTCTAAATTTAAAGCGAAAGCAGCTAGCAGCTACCAGCAGCACAGAAACACCAGACGGGGGAACAAACAGTTCCTGAGAGAGTTAAACGGTCCTGTCACAGAGGAAGCCCAATTCACAGCCCTAATCAGAGCTGAATTCCATAGCTAGCTCCACCAGGAAGCTGCCCCGCCCAGGAGTGAGGAACCTCCCCCAGGCAAGCAACTCTCAGCAGGGTAAACCAGGCCAGAGGTGCCCTGCCCTGCTGAGTCCACAGCTTATTCAAAGCCAGGCGTTAAAGGCTGCGGCCCCACAGCAGACAGAGGAGCCACAGTTCCAGAGACTGCTCATGTCCCCATCTACAGAGGGCACCCAAGGCCTACCTGCAAGCTGTGAGAACCACAGAGACCCAGGATTGCACCAACAGGGGAGAAGGGTCAGAACAGATCCACCCCTAAAAACTGAAATGAAGTCAAACAAGCCAATCAGGAAAATAGCCTGCAGACCATCGCAAGGAAACGAGAGACTGGGGAAAGACAACCCAAACAAGGAGGACTCCATTTTTTTTCTTTTCAAACATTTTTTAAACTTTAAAAAAAAATTTTTTTTAAATTTTTTCACTTCTGAAACATCGTTGGTTTTTTTGTTTTCCATTTTTACCTGTTTATCAAGTTTTTTGTTGTTGTTGTTGTTGTTTTGGTTGTTCATTTTTCTGTTTTTTTTTCTTTTTATGTTTTCTTTTTTAAATAATTTTTCTCTGTTTTGTGCATCTGTCTTCCAGTATTTTTACTTTATTTCTCTTTGCATTCTCTTTCTTTAAAAATTACTTTCCTATTAATAACACCTCCACTCTTTTCTGCTAACTCTCCATTGTCTATCATTTTACCCTTGTTCTTTCTACTGATTCTACTCTTCTCACCATTTCCACATCACTGAAACTAAACCAAAATCATTCCCCACCCAATACATTTTACTCTATTCTCTTTATTACCTTTAACTTACCCTCCTGTCTTACTGCCTGGACCTCCAGGTTCCATTGACTCCTGGTAATTGGATAGAGGGTATCCCTGCTCAATCCGAGTGAATCAAAGGGGTTCATAGAGAAAGCCAATCCTAAAAGAACTTAATATAAGAACAAGAATTGCTTACAGGGTTGTCACAGTAAATAAGTAACTACTGAATACAGGGCCCAGGATCGGTTGTTCTATTGAAATTGTATTCTTTAGGAGCACCAAATCTAATTTTATAGACAGGTAAGCAAGGTATCTGTATATAATTGTGAATTCATAAGATTTACACAAGAGTGCTTGGTAAGGGCTGCTTTGGGTCTTAAACGGTGCTCACAGGTGCTGGTAGACTGGTATTCCCAATCCAAATGGGCAGAAAGAACACAAGAAAGATGGCAAACAATGAAGTCTTATCCCCCACTCAAAACAAGCAGGAGGCAGAGCAGTCAATCAAAGACATAGAAGAGAACCCCCAAAAGGCTCTACAAAGTCTACTGATAAACATGATAAATGAAAAGTTTGAATCTCTTCAGTCAATTATTCTAGAGCGTGAGGAGGCAAAGCAAAAATTAATGGAGAATTTCATGGCCTCCACAAATAGAAAGATAAATGAACTTCAAGAGTCAAGTGAAAAGATAGCTACCCAGCTTAAAGATTTGAGAGACAACACTCAAAACCAAAGTAATGAAGTTAATGAAGTAAAGAAGTCCATACAGGACCTAAGAAATGACATGGAAATCATCAGGAAAGACCAGTCAGAAGGAAAAGAGATTCAAAATCAAGTAGCTAGCCTACAGTCCCGACTAACTGAAGCAGAGGATCGAATCTCAGGAGCTGAAGATTCCCTAGATTCTATGGAGAAAGATCAAAAATCAATACAAATACAGTCCAATCAACAAAACAGATCACTACAGGAGATTCAAGACACAATAAGGAAGCCCAATTTAAGGATAATAGGTATTGAGGAAAACTTGGAGAAAGAGGTTAACGGCATAGGCAAGCTATTTAACAGAATATTAGCTGAGAACTTCCCAAATATCCAGAAGGAAATGCCTATACAGATACAAAAAGCATTTAGAACCCCAAACCGATCAGAACACAGTAGGACATCCCACCGACACATTGTGATCAAAACAGGATCAGTAGAGTACCAGGAAAGAATCCTTAAAGCTGTTAGGGAGAAGAAAACAATCACATGTAAAGGAAAAGCAATCAGAACTACCCCCAGACTTCTCAGCAGAGACCATGAAAGCAAGGAGAGCCTGGAATGAAGTATACCAAACACTAAAAAAAAATAACTACCAACCAAGAATTCTGTACCCAGCCAAACTCTCATTCATAGCCGAAGGTCAAATAACAGTCTTCCAAAGTAAGGTAAAACTGAAACAATATATCTCTACCAAACCAGCTTTACAGAAAACCCTCAAAGATGTACTATACAGGGAAAATAATCAAGATCCCAATACAGACCGAGAAATGAACCCTAAAGAGTAAACATCAGATCAAGAAATGGGAAGACACAGCTTTAAACAAGATAGTGATAATAAAAGCAACAAACTTTCATCTCTCAATCCTAACTCTCAACATTAATGGACTTAATTCTCCAATCAAACGGCATAGGCTTGTAAGTTGGATCAAAAATCAAGATCCATCTTTCTGCTGCCTCCAAAAGACACATCTATCCAGCAACAGTAAACATCTTCTAAAAGTGAAAGGCTATAATCAAATCTATCAAGAAAATGGCCCCCATAAGCAGGCTGGAGTTGCAATCCTAGTATCAGACAAAATTGACTTAAAATTTAAAAAGGTAAGAGGAGACAAAGAAGGTTACTACATACTAGTAAAGGGATCTATCCTACAGGAAGATATAACCATTCTAAATATCTACACACCAAATGCAGGAGCACCCAACTTCATCAAACAAACACTACTGACTCTAGAAACACTCATAGACCCAAACACATTGATAGTTGGGGACTTTAACTCTCCACTATCACCTCTGGACAGATCAACATGCCAAAAACTGAACAAAGAAACCACAGAACTAAATAATTGCATAGACTTAACTGACATCGACAGAATATTCCACCCAGCAACAACAGAATACACATTCTTCTCCGCAGCACATGGAACATTCTCCAAAATAGATCACATCTTAGCGCACAAAGAAAATCTGTACAAATTTAGAAGTATCAAACCATTTCCTGAATTCTCTCAGACCACAATGGAATAAAATTAGAGCTCAACTCAAACAGCCTCCACAGAAAATCCTACAATTTATGGAGACTAAGCAACACACTGCTGAACCATCAGTGGGTCATTGAAGAAATTAAAACGGAAATTCAAATGTTTATGGAATTCAACCAAGATGAGGACACAAATTACCATCTCTTTGGGACACAGCGAAGGCAGTACTCAGAGGAAAATTTATATCTCTTAGTGCATACACCAACAAACTGGAGAAACAGCAACTCAATAATTTAAGGAAGCACCTTAATTTCCTTGAAAGAGAACAACAAGCCAAACCCCAAGTCAATAGACGGAAGCAAACAATTAAAATCAAATCAGAATTAAATCAATTAGAAACGAAAAAAAATCATCGAAAGAATCAACACAAAAAAGAGTTGGTTCTTTGAAAAAATCAACAAGATAGACAGACCCCTGGCAAACCTGACCACAAAACGAAGGCAGCACACTCAAATAAACAAGACAAGAGATTAAACAGGTAACATCACCACAGATATAACCGAAATTCAGAAAATAATAAGGGACTATTTTGCAAACCTTTATGCCAACAAATTTGAGAACTTGGAAGAAATGGATGATTTCCTACAAAAAAAATCATATCCCCAAACTCAACCATGAAGATTTAAACCTTCTAAACAGACCCATATCCAGTATTGAAATAGAAACGGCAATAAATGATCTCCCATCCAAGAAAAGCCCAGGTCCAGACGGATTCACTGCAGAATTCTACAAGGCCTTCAAAACAGAACTCACACCAATATTTCTCAAACTCTTCAATGAAATTGAAAGAGAACGTTCACTACCAGACTCATTCTATGAAGCCAGTATAACTCTCATGCCAAAACCAGGCAGGGACTCATCATGGAAAGAGGACTATAGACCGATTTCCCTGTTGAACATAGATGCAAAAATTCTCAACAAAATTCTGGCCAATCAACTTCAACAGGTCATCCAAAAAAATAATACACCACGATCAAACTGGATTCATCCCAGGGATGCAAAGTTGGTTTAATATATGCAAGTCAATTAATGTAATCCACCACATCAACCGGAGCAAGGTAAAGAACCACATGGTTTTATCTCTGGATGCGGAAAAAGCGTTCAATAAAATCCAGCACCCATTTATGCTAAAAGCCCTGGAAAAACTGGGATTCCAGGGAACATTCCTGAATATAATCAAGGCAGTTTATGACAAACCAACAGCAAGCATAACTCTAAATGGTGAAAAACTAAAGCCATCCTCTTTAAAATCAGGAACAAGGCAGGGATGTCCACTCTCTCCCCTGCTCGTCAACATAGTGCTAGAATACCTAGCCAGAGCAATTAGGCAAGAAGAAAACATAAAGGGGATCCAAATAGGAAAAGATGAAGTTAAACTTTCTCTCTTCGCAGATGACATGATCCTATACCTAAAGAACCCCACTAACTCTACTCCCAAATTACTAGAGCTGATCAAAAACTTTGGCAAAGTTGCAGGATATAAGATAAACCCTCAAAAATCAACGACCTTTCTCTATGCTAATGACCCGAAGACCGTGGCTGAAATCAGGCAAGCAATTCCTTTTGCAATAGCACCCCAAAACATAAAATACCTAGGAATAACCTTAACCAAAGAAGTGACAGACCTCTTTGATGAGAACTTTAAAAGCTTGAAAAACGAAATTAAGTCAGAACTAAGGAAATGGAAAAACCTACCATGCTCCTGGATTGGGAGGATTAATATAATCAAAATGGCAATATTGCCAAAGGCTATCTACAAATTCAATGCAATACCCATCAATATCCCAACACCATTTTTTAATGAAATAGAGGAAGCAATCCAGAAATTCATATGGAACAATAAAAGACCTAGAATAGCAAAAACAATCCTAAGGAGAAAGAACAGTGCTGGAGGAATTACAATACCCAACTTCAAGCTGTATTATAAAGCTATAGTAATAAAAACAGCTTGGTATTGGCTCCAGAACAGGCCTGAAGACCAATGGAACAGAATTGAAGACCCAGAAATGAACCTACAGAACTACGCCTACTTAATCTTTGATAAAGGAGCTAAAACAATAGTTTGGAAGAAAGATAGCCTCTTTAACAAATGGTGCTGGCAAAACTGGCTCAACACGTGCAATAAACTAAAACTAGATCCTTATATATCACCCTGTACCAAAATCAATTCCAAATGGATTAAAGACCTCGAAATCAAAACAGACACCCTGAAAACACTAAAAGAAGGAGTAGGAGAAACACTTGGGCTCCTTGGCACAGGACAGAACTTTCTTAACAAAGATCCAGAAAGGCTACAAATCAAAGAAAGTTTGGACAAATGGGACTGCATGAAACTGCAGAGCTTATGCATGGCAAAGGACATAGCTCGCAAGATAAACAGAACGCCCACAGACTGGGAGAAGATCTTTACCGGCCATTCAACGGACAAAGGCCTCATATCTAAAATATATGCAGAACTAAAAAAATTACCTTCCTCCAAAACAAAACTGCAAGAGCCTATAGCCCCCTCATCAAGTGGGCTAAAGACTTATAAAGAGACTTCTCTGATGAGGAAATGAGAATGGCCAAGAGACATATGAAAAAGTGCTCTACATCACTGGTCATAAAAGAAATGCAAATCAAAACAACATTGAGATTCCATCTCACCCCAGTAAGAATGTCCTATATCAAGAAAACTAACAATAACAATTGTTGGAGGGGATGTGGCCAAAAAGAAACCCTACTTCATTGTTGGTGGGAATGTAAACTGGTTCAGCTACTCTGGCAAGCAGTATGGAGATTCCTCAGAAGGCTAAATATAGAACTCCCCTATGACCCAGCAGCCCCACTTTTGGGTATCTATCCAAAAGACCACAAACAAAATCACAGTAAAGCCACCAGCACAACAATGTTCATCACAGCACAATTTGTCATAGCTAGAATTTGGAACCAACCCAGATACCCCTCAGTAGACGAATGGATCAGGAAAATGTGGTACATATACACAATGGAATTGTCAAATTGTAGAACTTGTTCCAACTGTACTACCTTCCTACCTGTGCCCTCCAATGGCATTAACCCTAGAGGTTTAGTGGCCAACCATGTTTGGCAAATGGATGTTACCCACATTCCCTCTTTTGGACGGCTCCACTTTGTCCATGCTACCATAGACCCCTACTCTAATTTTATTATGGTTACTCCTCTTGCCAGGGAGGCTAGCAAACATTGTATCTCCCATGCCTTACGCTGCTTTGCTACGATGGGACTTCCTAAACATATTAAAACAGATAATGGTCCGGGATATATCGGACGAGCTTTTCAAAGTTTTTGCAAATCTTACCAAATTGTTCACTCTACATGAATTCCCTATAATCCTCAAGGCCAAGGAATTGTTAAAAGGGCCAACGGTTTGTTAAAACACCAAATTTCTAAATTAAAAGGGGGCGAATTATACCCCTTCTCTCCTTTTAATATTCTTTCTCATGCTTTATTTGTACTAAATTTTTAAAATTTGGATTGTAATGACCTTTCCGAAGCACAGCGGTTATGGGAAAAGAGAGAGCAAAGAGCTTTTGCCCAAGTTAAGTGGAAAGATCCTTTAACAGGTGCTTGGCACTGGCCCGATCCAATATTGACATGGGGTTGAGGACATTTCTGTTTTTTCACAGGATAAAAATGACACCCGCTGGCTACCTGTGCGTTGCGTTCGGATTGTGGAAACCCATCAGAATGGTACAAGCGCTGACCCACTGGGCTTACGTGCCAGATCCACCAATTGTGCACCCTGCGACTTGGGAAGGAGCTGAGGTTTTCGTCCATGTCAACAGAACAGCATACAAATCCACCAGAGAACTACACCCCAGAAAGTGTAGACATGAACATCCTTTTAAAACCAATATTTCAGGAACTAATTCTCAATTGATGGACTGGTCCGGACCCAATCTCACCAACAAGTACAACCCAGGTGGATGAATGGACACCCTCAATGTCATGTCTGGATGTTAGTGGCTGCTATAAATAATATCTCCTGGCCCACTTCTTCTTCTTTAAAAAATATTAAGAGTTGTGTAATGTTGGGGATTCATCTTGGCCTTAAGGGGCGAAGGGTGAGGAGAGCGCTCCAGAGATGCTGCCCTTCCCCCAACCCTGGGGCAGTGTAGAAGTGAGCCACACTCATCTCCTTCTGGGTCCGGAACCAGAGGGGGTAGCTTTGAGACCATCCCCCACCTTGTGCCAGTGAGCACACAGGGCGGTACCATGGGAAGTGACGTTAGCCCATGAGGGAGGTCTTTGGGAGCTGCTCTTGGACGGACAAGCTCGCCAGCCTATCGCCAGCTTCATGCTCAATCCTCATCATCACTACTATATTACTTTGAGCCCCTCCCGAATAAACCGGATTGCTCTCCAAAGCGTCTCCGAGATCTGTCTGTGCCTGGCTTCCTTGGTGGGTAAGGAGGGAGGAAAAAGGGATCTCGTTCGGCCACGTGCACCTTAGGCTAGCCTGTGTCCCTCGCTCCACCTTGGCCACCTGCTGGTCAGGTGCCCAGGGGAGAGGGTGAAAAGGGGAGCACTGATAAGGGAGTAAGCTTAGCATCCCCTCACCAGGGGAGGTAAATCTAGCCCAGCAGTGTAACACCTCCTTATGCCATTATGTTTGGACCTTTTAATATTTCTATAGGAGCCATGTATTTCAATGTTACTTGTACTAACTGTTCTTTTACAAATTGCTTGCGTAGTGGTCTTACTGATTCTGTAATTGTTATTAAGCGGCCTCCATTTGTCATGCTTCCTATGAACATATCTGAAGCTTGGTATGAAGAAACAGGTATTCAAGTGTTAAAACACTTAAGAGAGCTCATGTGCCCTAGATGATTTGTAGGCCTATTAATAGCAGGCATTGTAGCCTTTATTTTTTTAGCTGCCTCTGCTGCAGCAGCTACTGTGGTTTTGACACAAAGTGTGCAAACAGCTCACTATGTTAATCAGCTTGCTCATAATACTATGCAAGCCCTGCACTTTCAAGGCAGGATTGATGATAAGGTAGAACAAAAATTAGAAGCATTGTATGAATTTGTGTTGTCTCTGGGAGAACAAATTCTTGCTTTACAAACTTTTCAATGGGTGCGCTGCCATGCTTGGTTTGACTTTATTCATGTGACCGTCCACAAATATAATGGGTCAAGCTATCCTTGGGAACAAGTTGTAGCACATCTTAATGTTATTTGGCACCATAATAATTTGTCCTTAGATCACTTCCAACTCCATAGGCAAATAGCTGGAGTAGAATAAGCCCCGCCTCTGGACTCTGAAGTGGCAAAAACAGCAAAAGAACTGTTTGAACAACTTCAACAGTATACGCCTTCCTTGACTAATGTCAAGGGGCTGCTAATGACATTGCTTGGCCCAGGGATACTTTTGCTGATGGTTTTCCTATGCCTTCCTTGCTGTATACATATTGCAAAACTCTTTTATGAGTTTTGCCAGTCAGCTGCATAAGATCAAGTTCCAAGTGAACAAATTTTCCCCTGAGAGGAACTGCATCCAGAGATGGGTGTGAGGGCGGGGCCAGTTTGACCGAACTAATACAGGGCCTTCAGCTTTGCTCTGAAGAAGTTCCCGATGACGGGTAAGGCAGTCTGGACGACCCCCCCCCCAACCTAAGACAGGCGGGGTCGCTTCTTTAAACAAAGACGGGGAGATGTAGAGAGCCAACAGCGAAATTCACCCTGACTTCTGGCTTTACTCTCAAGGGCGTGCAAAGTCATGGCTTAGAGAGCCAACAACAAAGATCATCTTAACCTCTGACTATGTTGTTATCTCAAGGACATGCAAGGACATGGTTTACTTGAAGGACAGTACTAATCCCGAGATGTTTTATGTCTACAAGAGTCTGTTTTATGTAAACCATTCAACCGTATCTTGTTTTACTGTGTGTTGTTATTTACCAATTTCAGGGCCTTCCTGTTTTCTTAAACCTTAGTTAATCCTATGCTATTTCCTGGTTATCAAATTGCATATAAGCTGGAAGTTAAGAATAAAACAGGGCTGCAGTCTTGAGTTACAATCTCGAGATGCAGACCTCCTATACCCCATCTTTGCCTCTTGTCTTTTTTCTCTTGTCTTGAATTTTTCTTTTTCTTTAATCCTCGCCCCCTCAATCAGGATTTCCTCTTCGCTGCTGGCTGGCTTGGCAGAATTTTCTTCACCTAACTAGGTTTTCATACAGGGATTTCTTCTAGCATGGCATATCACCTCCAATGCTCTTTAAGGAAATGGTAGTTTGGGGTGATCAGGATGAATGTGGATGTAGGTAGAGGAGTGCTGTTTAGGGTCAGTTTATGAGGATGTGAGGCTTGAAGCCTTGCCCCAAAAGAGTCTGTTTTTGTATTTTTGTGTTGTATGACCAACCTTGGCTTGAGTTCTTACATTTTCTCTAATCCTAAAAGTTCCTCTCAGTAACTCACGTCTGTATAGCTAGGGAACCTCAGACTTATCTTCCCAGACCTTCATCCATTAGACAGTGGAATAAATCCTTTGTCTCCTTTCCTCATATCTTAGATACTTTGCCTTTCTCTTAAACATTTATTGTGATTTTTAATGATCCTTTATATATAATCTTATTGGGACAGATTGGGTGTGCTCGATTGTTCTGCCAAGTCGCGAAACCACCACCAAGAAAACCACTGAGACTCAGACATTCCGAAATGCAAAAGCAAGGCAAGGCTTTATTTAAGCGAGCTGCAACTTGGGCCTCGTCCTACCCACCAACACTGGAGGTTAGGAGGGAGCCCCGAGCTGTGATTACACAGGGCTTATAAAGGTAAAGAACAAGGTTACAACAATTAGGTGTTCAAGCAAGCAAAATTAGGACACAGGTACAAATCTGATTGGCTCAGGGTTCGATTCTAAAATGGGGTTCACGTGATAAAATTGGGTCTGACTTCAAAGTCTGGCACTTCATTTCCCCTTTTTCTTTTTTGGTACCTTGGGAGCCAATCATGGCTCCATTCTGTCCATTTCAATGGCTTGCAGATCTAGGGGATGATATAGAGGTAAGGCATGGGCCAGTGGGGCCCAAAGTAGTAACCAAAAATAACTCTGGTTCCTCGGTTTTAAAGGGGGGGCTGATGGGTGAAGATCATCCATCTTCTGTAACTTCTTCAGGCTGACTCAGGGGCATTGATCTTACCTAGCCAGGAACCTATAACCTTACCAAGGGACTGCAGGATTACTGCAAACTGAAAATTAACTTTCAGCCATACAGACTTACCATTAGCTGTATAGTGTTTAGTATCCAAATTTTCCAGGTTTGATTTCTGTGAAATCTACTTCCCAATATACGCCTGGCCTATCCCCACGGAGGCGAGCTCCTTTAGTCATGCTTTGTTGATTGGGGGCATTGGTAAGCTGACAGGCCTTGCACTTTTTAACAATATCTTCAATAAGTTGATTTCCTTGTCTAATTTTCACTTTGGAGTATCAGAGCAAGTTCTGCATTCTTCGGGTTCCCATGTGAGAAGCTCGGTGGATTCTTTTAAGGATCCCCTTACCCAGCCTTTGTGGCAAGATAAGTTTCCCTTCACCAGTTTTCCACCAGTCATCGTTTCCTTCTCTGTCCGGGGTTTTGTGGGCCATGGGAATTTTTTTTATCCACTCCAAGTCTTCTTGGGAATACTGGGGTACAGGAGGCAAAGCTCGTGGTCCTGGGTCTGCTAGAGTCAATACTTCTGCTCTGGGCTGGAGGACTGCTTCCTTAGCTGCCTGGTCGGCCAGATTATTCCCTATAGTCACCGAATCAACTCCCTTTTGATGACTCGGACAGTGCATAATGGCAATCTTTGCTGGTTCCCATAGGGCCTGGATGAGGCTTAAAATCTCCTGCCTGTTTCTAATGGTCTTTCCTTCGGCTGTCAGTAGCCCCCTTTCTTGGTAGATGGCTCCATGGACGTGTACGGTGGCAAAAGCGTACCGGCTGTCTGTATAGATATTTAGTCTCATTCCTTTTCCCATCTGTAAAGCTTTTGTTAGTGCCACTAGTTCTGCTCTTTGTGCAGAAGTTCCCTGAGGGAGTGCCTCTGCCCACACTATTTCAGTGTCCGTAGTAACCACCACACCCACATACCTTTTTCCATCCCAAATGAAGCTGGTGCCATTGGTGAACCAGGTGTGCTTGGCATGTGATAGCGGTAAATCCAGCAAGTCTGGCTGGAGGCTATGTGTTTGGGCCAGGATCTGCTCACAATCATGCAGGGGCACTTCCAGATCTGGATCCGGCAGCAGAGTTGCTGGGTTTAATGCTGTTGGTACACAGAACCTGATATGTGCCGGGTTAAGTAACAAGGTTTGGTAATGGACCATTCGGGCATTGCTCATCCATCGGTCAGGCAGTTGTTTTAGCACCCCCTCTAGAGCATGTGGAGTGGCCACAGTCAGATTCTGTCCCAGAGTCGACAGGATCCAATTTCTTTGACAAGTAGGCGACCGGTCGTCTCCAGGGCCCAATTGGCTGGGTGAGCACCCCTTTTGCTATTCCTTTCTTTTCAGCCACGAACAATGTGAATGGTTTATTCACATCAGGTAGGCATAAGGCTGGGGCTTCTAGAAGGCTTTTCTTGATTGCCTCAAAGGCTTTTTGCATCCGCTCAGTCCAATGAAATTCTGGGAGGTTTTTGGTGGCTTCATATAGAGGCTTGGCCATCTCAGCGAACCCAGGTATCCACAGCCGACAAAAACCCTCTGTTTCCAGGAACTCTCTGACTTGTCTCGCTGACTCAGGCACAGGAATTTTTAGCACAGTCTCTTTACGTGCATCTAACAACTAATGCTTGCCCTCTTTTAATATGAAGCCCAGATAGGTGACTTCAGGTTTACAAATTTGTGGCTTTTTAGTGGAGGCCCTATAGCCCAAATTTCCAAGAGTCTTTAAGAGCCTAGCTGTTCCCTTTAGACAACTATTCTTGTCTGGAGCAGCTATTAACAAATGATCTACATATTGCAATAGACTTATTTCAGTATTTTGGGAGCAGTACTCACTCAGGTCTTCATGTAATGCCTCATCAAAGATTGTAGGCGAATTCTTGAATCCTTGAGGCAGCCTGGTCCAGGTCAATTGACCGCTTATCCCGATTTCAGGATCGTGCCAAGTAAATGCAAAGTAGCTTTGGCTCTGTGAGGCTAAGGGCAGGCTAAAGAAAGCATCCTTTAGATCCAACACAGTATACCACACATGGCTCGGTGAAAGGGAGCTCAGCAGGGTATATGGGTTTGGGACTGTTGGATGAATGTCCATTACTCTCTTGTTAACTTCTCTCAAGTCTTGCACTGGTCTGTAATCATTGGAATTAGACTTTTTTATAGGCCACAATGGAGTATTCCAGGCTGACTGGATGGGCTTCACAACTCCTAAATCTAACAATTTTCTGATATGAGGAGTGATCCCCTTCTTTGCTTCTAGTGACATAGGGTACTAGCAAACTCTTACTGGGTCAGCCCCAGCTTTAAGTTCCACAAAGATTGGAGGACGATGTTTTGCCAGTCCCATTCCCCCAGTTTCTGCCCATGCTTGGGGAAATGCCCATAGCCACTCATTTTCCGGAGACTCAGGCTTGAGATGCTGGTATAGCCTATACTCTTCTTCTAACTTGCTAGTTATTAGTATAATAACAGGCTTTTCTCTTGAGTTCATCACAGAAGCCCCACTGCCTGTGAAGTGTATCTGAGCTTTCATTTTCGTTAAGAGATCACGTGCAAGCAATGGATAGGGGCAGTCAGGGATGACTAAAAACAAGTGGGTTACCTGGCCCGCTCCCAAGTCCACTGTTCTTTGAGTAGTCCATTTATAGGGTTTAGTGCCCGTCGCACCTTGGACCCATGTTGTTTTAGTGGACATCGGCCCTCTCGGGGCTAGTAATACTGAATTTTCTGCTCCTGTATCTACCATGAACATGACTGGATTCCCCTCCACTTTCAATGTCATCCTGGGCTCAGGGAGGGGATCTGAGCCCCGATTCCCTGTCACTGTCCTCAGCCATCTCTAAGGTTGACAACACTCTTGATCCTACTTTATGTTTTTCCTCCTTTTTCTGGGATAGCTCTGGGCAGTTTTTGATCCAATGCCCCTCCTTCTTGCAATAGGCACATTGATTCTTCCCCACCCTTGACTGGGGTTTGGGCTCCTGCTCCATACTTGGAGAGGAGGACATTTCTGCTGTGCTGCTATTGCCTTCACCACCCTGAGAAGTTCCACTAATACTAGCTGATTGTTGTCTTATTTCTGAGAGAGAAAACCAGAGCCTAGGAAGATGGGAATATAACTGTTCTTTTTGTTGTTGTTGTTGCCAGTCCTGGGGCATGGACTCAGGGCCTGAGCACTGTCCCTGGCTTCTTTTTGCTCAATGCTAGTGCTCTGCCACTTGAGCCACAGCGCGACTTCTGGCCATTTTCTATATATGTGGTGCTGGGGAATTGAACCCAGGGCTTCATGTATAGGAGGCAAGCACTCTTGCCACTAGGCTATATTCCCAGCCCTTGATCCTACTGCTATCCCGTGCACTTTCTATGGTGACGGTAAGATGTTGATAACATGGATATTCTCCAACTTATCTGTTCTTGACAAATTGTAATTTCTCCACTGGAATAATGAGCCCATTTTACATCACTTAAAATGAGAGAGACTGCTTAAACATGTATTCCAAAACAATAAAATCATTTAAACACAATTCAATACCCAGTTTTCTGTGCTAGTCCCGGTTCTTGAGCTCAAGGCCTGGGCACTCACCAAGAGCTGCTTTCCCTCAGGGCTCTACCACTTACACCACATCTCCAATCTCCACTAGCAGCTATTCTGGGTAATTTCTTGGAGATCAGAATCTCCCAGACTTTCCTGTCCCAGCTGGTTCCCATCTGCCAACCTCAGAAATCAGACTTCTTATCTACTTGCCGGAATGCAGTTCCCTTTTCTGGTAGGGCTTTCTATGTTTCTGGGGGCAGTGATTTTCAAGGAGAGACTTACCTTCCCTCCTGTAGCTGGGATTGAAAGTTCCCCCTTCATCCTGCACTGGGGCTTGGGACCTAGGGCCCAGCACCTGTAAAAGCCCTGTTCCTCCAGGGTGGCTCAGCGTGTTTGGGGGGATTGTAGTCTCCAGTGGAGCGCGAATCTTTTGAGCCTGTGGGTTTTTGGTGGGAGGGCTGAGTGGGGGAGGGTCTTTCTGTGCTGGTGCCTAAGCCTCCCTGCCTACTGCTTGTGTCTGCAGATTATGCTTTCCTTCTGTTTGTCTGGCTGCTGGCAGTGCTCTGGAGTACAGGTTTGTATTCCTTTAGGAGGAGACCCGGGGCAGGGGCCCAGCTTCTCTTCACTTGGGCGCTGTGACCTGAAGGGATCCCAGGGAGGGAAGGTGTCAGGTGAGAAGTACAGGCTGGGATCTGGACCTGAGTCTGCCCTCTGTGTGCTCCTCCAGTTGGGCTTCCCCATTGGGCGGTGCCGGCAGGAGGAGTAGAACTTGACCTCCTGAGCTCTCCAGGCAGGTTGGGTGTTGTCCAGAGCAGGACGGGGGGGGGGGGGGGGAGGTTCGGGCGCAAACTCCCCCACTGAGGTTCTGCCCACCACCCAGGTGACTGGGTTCACTTTGCCCTGCTGGATGGCGAGCATGGCCACGGTGGTTGTGAAACTGTGAAGTGCGCACAGGCCCTGGGGCTTGTTATGTTGCAGTTGTGTTTTCGAGTTCTGGGTGGTTTTTCTGGTCTGCTCGCACCTTGTTAGCCTTTATAGTACTCCTGGTTTCAGTTCACCCATGTTTTCACACAACCTTGTTCCTAGAGACTGTTTTGCATGGGATATTGCAGTACTGTGCGAGGGTCATGTAGTTATTGAATGAAGAATACCAGTGTTTAAAGGCGGGCATCTTATGAATAGGGAGAGTGCTCAGGCCCTGAGTCCACGCCCCAGGACTGGCAACAAAAACAAAACAAGTAAAAGTAAGAACACATCTTTTGCTGTAGAAAAATCCAATATGAATGTGTAAACATTGCTTTTAAATGATTCATATTGTCTTTACTGACACAAAGGCCTCACTGAGGTCTACAGAGTTGATTTTTTTCTTTTTTTGTACATTTCTGTGAACTTCACATTATTTTAAGAGTTTCTATCCCACCTAATAGTGTTTAAAACACACACACACACACACACACACACACACACACACACACAGAGGGCTGGGAATATGGTTTAGCGGTAGGGTGCTTGCCTTGCATGCATGAAGCCCTGGGTTTGATTCCACAGCACCACATAAACAGAAAAGGCTGGAAGTGGTACTGAGGATCAAGAGGTAGACTGCTAGACTTGAGTGAAAAGACAGGGACAGTGCTCAGGCCCTGAGTCCAAGCCCCAGGACTGGCAAAAAAGAAAAAACAGAGCTGTGGATAATAGCATTTCCTACATAGTAAATCAACCAAGTATACAGCTTTTTTATTTGTCTTAAGTTTCGAGGATCTACATTTTGGGGTGTGCTTAGCTAGGTATTTTGTATTAATATTGTTTAAGTAACATTTGAGGCTTTAATCAGGATGGCTGGCTGGGATTGTTTCACTCCTATGAGCGGTATTTTATGTTGCTTCTCTATTGGGCCATGTATCTCCAGCAGGATAGCCAAAGTTCTTCATATGACTGTGTTGAGGAAGGTTAACACTGAAGACTTCAGAAATCTTTACTGATGTCCCATTTGCCAAAGCAAATTGTATGGCAAATTAGAGGTCATTTCACAAGGGTATTCTGAGTATTTGGAAAAATTTGAGAACCATTATTGAAATAGTGTACTATAGGAAGTATATGTTGTATTCAGTTTTCCTGTATAACTTTGGATGAAAAATACTGAGTTATAGCATACATGATTTCTGTGGTATTTATATATGTAAATAAATGAGGTATGGTGGAAATGCTCAGTGGAATCCTATACCTTTTGCATTAGTACAAAAATAATTCATGTATTCCTGAGTGTATGTCAGTGATAAGTAATTTTACGGGATATGTAATATGTCTTTTTTGTTCCTGTTATTCAATTACTTTGTGTGGGAACACTCATTTTTTATGAATTCTCTCTCTCTCGAGATATATATCTCGAGTATATATACACACCAACCTAGAAATTGTTTTTACATTGTCTACTAACTAATGATCTATGGATTCATCTTTAAGGGAGAGTTTAATGCTCTACTTGATTTATAAATGACTGTTATCCCATAAGAAGGTTTATTCTTCTCCATCCCATATATAATGTTTTGAGCAGGAAAATCTGGGACAAAGTCACACAGGTACTTTCATTTGCCTTCTCTCCCAGCTATACTTTCAGAAGCCTCTGTTCCTTGTCATCAGCAACACAGAATGAATGGATCTCTGGTGAGTTACTTTTTATCTCTTACTTTGTTTTATATTCCAGTTTATGAACTTAAGGAGACCCAAGATTTAAAATGGAAAAGTAGAGTCAGTTTGAGGAAAATGTTCATTAAGTAAAATAAAAGTTACTTGTAGATTTAGCAGATTATAAAATTTTACGTTCTAATTTGAATGAAGATTTGCTTCACTTTGTTTCTAGCTTTCCTGGTGTGAGAAAAAGTAGTCACACTTGTTATGTGATTCAGGGACACCAAGGAGATGACTTTATGGAAGTGGAATGTTCACTGACAATGGGTCAAAGGCATCTTCATTACCAACAGTAGACTATCTTAATGAAGTATTACTGGAGTTGCTAAAGCTGTGTGATCACAAACACCTTCAAATGTTCTAGAGGACTGTTACAACATAGAGTTGTGTTTTCTTCAGAAGTTCATTAGTTATATCCAATGACTGCTTCCTGGCCTTAGTCTCACTTGAAACTTAATTGATGATATAGCCTGTGGTCTTTCTAGAAATCTCACTGGGTTTATTATTTTTTTCACAGTTGGCCTACCAATATTTTTTTCCCTTTTCTCTCTTGTTTCTGGTTTACTAACTTTATTTTTCTTTTTTTCTGCTAGTCCTTGAGCTTGCACTCAGCACCTGGGCACTGTCCTTGAGCTCCTTCTGCTCAAGGTTAGCACTCTACCACTTAAGCCACAATGCCACTTCTTACCTTTACTGAGTTATTTATTTATTTATTTTTGCAAGTCCTGGGGCCTGGAACTCAGGGCCTGAGCACTGTCCCTGGCTTCTTTAGCTCAAGGCTAGCACTCTACCACTTGAGCCACAGTACCACTTCTGGCTTTTTCCATATATGTGGTGCTGAGGAATCAAACCCAAGGCTTCATGTATGTGAGGCAAGCATTCTACCACTAGGCCATATTCCCAGCCCCTCTGAGTAGTTTATTAGTGATGACAATTTCACATATTTTCCTGCCCAGGCTGGCTTGGGAACCACAATCCTCAAATATCAAACTCCAGCTGTGAGCCACTGGCATCTGGCTCTTTGATTTCTTTATTTCTCTCTTGCTCTATATATGTATCTATTTTTTTCTCTCTTTTTTCTCTCTCAGTCCCTGTCTCCCTCCCTATATCTCTCACTTTCCCTTTTCTTCAAAGGCTCTGTCCTGGAACTAATTTTTCTTACTGATCAATTTTCCTTTGCTGAGCTGGCTCTCAGAATTGACATTTTTCTTCCCCTTATATAGGAAAACTTTAACCTTTCCCTCCTCCCCCCATTGGTACACATAAAACAAAAGTGATTTATCCTGATTCTGTCATCTAGCTCTGGTATAATCTTGTTTTAGAGCAATTACATAAAACGTGTAATCTTTATGCTTACCTACATGTTGGCCATTTAAGTGACCTTATCCTGTGTGTATAATCTAAGTTAGGATCTTTTGTTGTTTTCTTGAACCAGGATAGTTTCTCCTGTTAAGATGCACTGTTGATGAAATTATCTCTCTCTGAAAAAAGAGTTCCTCTGGCCTTTGGATTGTGAATTGGAGGTTATTTTCTTTCAACACTTCACAGATATAGTTCCTTTTCATGTGTAGTCATCATTCATCTCTGGTATTGTGAAGTATGGCTGGATTGGAATGACTGTTGGCCATTCTTCATTTATAATGGGGTTCAATGTGGGAGTAAAATAACTCTCCTTTTATCCTCTGCACAACAAATTAGTGCTATATTTCATTCCAGCTTTACATTTTTTGTTCTGTCTTTGTTAGGTCACATCCCTCTTTATTCTTCTTTTGCTCTGTCCACCTTGTAGTCATGTTTCACATTTTTTGTCATCTTGAATGTTTCTTAAACATGTATCCACTTGCCTTCCGTCCTTCCATGAAGACCTATTAAATTTCAAATCTGATCAAGAAACATCTTATTCCCCTCTCACCAATGTTCCATATTGTAGGAGGTAGGTGATATTCACAAAAGTACATGCTAGCAGTTACTTTTTATGTAGGAAGGAAGTATAAGGGTACCTGTGACAACACTTTAATCTTTACAAATTTAGTAACAAAACATTTTATTGTGGGAACTAAGTGATACCTTGTAAGTGCCAAATTAGTCATTAATTAATTTCTTCAGTACTATTACTCCCTTTAACACTCACCTAGACACTGCTTTTAGTTTACCTAGTAGTGCTGTATGTATTTCCTGTGATATACTGAATAAAAGATTCATATAGGGGCTGGGGATATAGCCTAGTGGCAAGAGTGCCTGCCTCGGATACACGAGGCCCTAGGTTCGATTCCCCAGTACCACATATACAGAAAACGGCCAGAAGCGGCGCTGTGGCTCAAGTGGCAGAGTGCTAGCCTTGAGCGGGAAGAAGCCAGGGACAGTGCTCAGGCCCTGAGTCCAAGGCCAAGGACTGGCCAAAAAAAATAAAAAAATAAAAAAAGATTCATATAGGCTTTTCAATGAGGCAGGATATGAAAATGCAGGGAAACATGATTTTTTTAACTTCATTATTTTGCTAATTATACCAACCTTTATCAAAATAATGTACATAAACTATTCCAGACACCAACTTACACTTACTGCTATCATGCCAGATTATTAACTCCTTAGAGACAGATATTTCTACTTTGATTTTTCTTTCTTCAACTCTATATGTATCAGAGAAAGCTCCAAACATCTTATGTAAGACAAAAGTATATATGGAGAAGAAGGAAATTCCAGAGTTGGTATTTTTTAATGACTCAGGGCTAATTACTTGATGGAAATGTGCCATTACAGAAGCCAGTGTCATTTGAAGATGTGGCTGTGGACTTCAGCTGGGAGGAGTGGCATTACTCAGAGGACCCTGTATAGAGATGTAATGCTGGAGACCTATAGCAACCTGGTGTCCTTGGGTGAGCAATAGTTACATTAACACAGAAGGTCGAGTGCTTTGTTCTTAGTCAATATATGAATTAGTTTCCATACTATGTAAGTTTCAGTTCATGTAAGATTCCAGTCCATGGGAAGTGTGACTTCTTTCTAAGAAAAACTTCAACTTGATTATGTAACTCCTGAGGCAATTTTATTCTCATTCTTCAAGAAGCCAAGTCAGGGGCTGGGGATATAGCCTAGTGGCAAGAGTGCCTGCCTCGGATACACGAGGCCCTAGGTTCGATTCCCCAGCACCACATATACAGAAAACAGCCAGAAGCGGCGCTGTGGCTCAAGTGGCAGAGTGCTAGCCTTGAGCGGGAAGAAGCCAGGGACAGTGCTCAGGCCCTGAGTCCAAGGCCCAGGACTGGCAAAAAAAAAAAAAAAAAAAAGAAGAAGCCAAGTCAGTAGTTTCACAAAAGGTATATCTATGTTCCATTAACAGCGGACTGTCGGCTCAAACTTAAGGTGCTTGCTTTAGGTGGATATATGATCTAGGAGAGAATGTATATCACCATTGGAAGTATGATTTGGAAATCACTAGTTTAAAGCTGTTTATGAGCACAAATATCCTCACAAAAGTCTACAGAGTAGATTTTCTTTTTTTTGTACTTGATTATAACAGTTTACATTATTTTATTTTGAGTTTGCATCCCATAAAATTGTATTTAAACAAACTGCATAATACCATTTCATATGTAATGAACCAATTCATACTGGCCAAGTACACAGCCATATCATTTATTTTAAGTTTTATGGATCTCTATTTTGGAGTGTACTCAGGTTGGTATTTTGTGTTGCTACTGTTTCAGTAATGTGTGGCTTTAACTATCGCGTTGCTTGACTATGGATGGTTGCTTTAGGATTGTGTCACTCCTATGACCATTTTCTGCTGCCCTTTTGTTAGGACTTGTATCTCCAGCAGGAAAGCTAAGGTTCTTCATATGACTGTGTTTACGAAGATGAACACTGAGGCCTTTTAAAACCTGTGCTGACATCATCTGTAGTTTTTATCAATTCTGTATGTAATTAACATAGAAAGAATTGCTTTTATAATATCGATTAACCAAGTAATGAATTGCAATGCTGTACTTGAAACAAATTTTCTTGTCCATAGAGAAGGTTTTATTGTTTTATAGCACATGTATAAGGTTTTCAGCAGGAAAATGTGGGGAAATTTGCAATAGTTCATACTGAGTACTTCATTTTCCTTTTCTCCCAGTCTTGTTTCCAGAATCTTCTGTTCATTCTCAACAGCAACAAAGAATGGATGGATCTCTGGTGAGTTCCTTTTTGTTTCTGACTTTATTTTGTTTTCTTGATTTTGTTTCTGCCACACCTAGGGCCTTGGACTCAGGGCGTGAGCCCTGTCTCTGGCTTCAATTTTTTTTAAGGCCAGCACTCTACCACTTGAACCACAGCACCACTTCTGGATGTTTCTCTTTATAGAGTCCTGAGGATCAAACCCAGGGCTTCATGCATGCTAGGCAAGCACTCTACCACTAAGGCACATCCCAGTCCTGTTTCCAGATTTTCTGATATGAGAAAAAAGTGGTCACACTGTTAAGTGATTCAGCCCAGGGCACTTGAAGTACTGTTCATATACTTCTTGTTAGTGTTCACTTCTGATATAAATGTGGTAGACTTTAGAGTTGTGTTTTCTTCAAAAGCATATTAGATAAATCCTATGACTGCTTCATGGTTTGGGTTTACTTGAAACTTGTGCTATATTTCATTCTGTCATCTTTCTGCACAACAATCCTGTATGGCTGCATTAAACATTCTTTCTTTATTTTATTTTTTTATTTTTTTGCCAGTCCTGGGCCTTGGACTAAGGGCCTGAGCACTGTCCCTGGCTTCTCTTTCACTCAGGCTAGCACTCTGCCACTTGAGCCACAGTGCCACTCCTGGCCATTCTCCATATATGTGGTGCTAGGGAATGGAACCCAGGGCCTCATGTATAGGAGGCAAGCACTCTTGCCACTAGGCCATATTCCCAGCCCCAAACATTCTTAACTGTAACATTTACTGATAGTACATGTTGCTTTACTTTGGGCTCCCATGTCTTCCATCCATCTACAACATTTCTCCTCTTCCATGTGTGATGCAGTAGAATCCTTGAATATGCAGCTCCTATTCCTCTCTATTCCAGTCTCTAGAGCCATCATTCTTTCTGTGTATGAGTTTGTTAATCCTTGGAAACTCAAGAAGAGACTTCATGCCATTTCTGTTCCTTTTTATTTGGTGAATTTTATTTAGCTGATTGAAATCAAGGTTCACGCCTACTATACTATATAGCATAATTTTCAACACATTTATCTATGGTTTTATGTGTTCCTACCTTTGTTGGTGAGCAATTTTGATGTGTTTCTTCAAATAGTTGTTACAGTCCTTGCTTTACATCTTCTGTGTAGAAATCTAGAAAAAGAAGTGCTGGGTCATATGCCAGTGTGTTTCCGTGTGTAATTCACTTTATTATTGTCTATACCATCTTTGATTGTTTTACATTCCTGGCAGATGCACAACAAAGATCACACTATTTTCACATCCTTCCCAGAACTTATTAGATTTTAGGGATTGTGGGTGTTTGTTGTTGTTGTTGTTGTTGTTGCTGCTGCTGCTGCTGCTGCTGTAAACAATGTGCATACTAACATGTATAAAGTAATTACTTCACTGTGGTTTTGTGAGAAGTTGTTGTGAAGTGATTTTACCGGCTCATATATTCCTTTCAAAAGCCTGTTATGTATTAGTCCTTAACTACACTGGTAGTTTGACAGTTATGTTAATAAAGAAGTAACTAGATATTTTGTATACAACAAAGACCTTCGTTAGGCTGAAACATGACACTTTCGAAGAAGTGAACCCTGCAGAAAAATTGTTATGCTGATATGTAGTAAATTTCATCAAAATAAACTATACATACTATTCCAGGCATCTACTTATACTTAGTATTGTCATGTCAGATTAGTAGAACCTGAGAATTTTTATCTTGTCGCTGTTGCTGGCAAAGAGAAATGTACTGATGAAATAGGGAAATTTTGTATTAGTTATTGTGTTCTTAGTTATCTCGTTAATATAGAGCCAAGTATTTCTACTATGATATTTCTGTTTTCTTCTCCATAGATAATGGAGCAAGCTCCATACATTTTATGTAAGAGAAAAGCACACATGTAGAAGAATAAAATTCCAGACTTGATCTTCTTATGACTCAGGAATAATTACTTGATGGAAATGTGCCATTGCAGGAGCCTGGTGTCCTTTGAAGATGAGGCTATGCACTTCAGCTGGGAGGAGTGGCAGGACCTGGACATTGCTCAGAGGACCCTGTATAGGGATGTAATGCCGGACACCTACAGGAACTTGGTGTCCTTAGGTGAGCAAAAGTCACATTAATTCACAAGGTCAAGCGCTTTACTTTTAGTAGATTTATGAGTATTTTTCAAAGTTGCAAAAATATTTAGGTATAATATTACAGAAAATGGGAAGTATCACTTCTTTCCAAGAAAACCTTCCCCTGATTATATTACTCCAGAGGCAATTTATTGTCATTCTTCAAGACATCCAGGTAGCACCAGATACGCAAAAGTTCTAAAATATGTTCTATTACTAGGGGAGTATCTTCTGAAACTGTGGCCCTTGTTATACATGGATAAATCATCTAGAGTAGAATGTATGGTACTACTGAATATAAGATCTGGAAATCACAAATTTAAAGTGGGCATTTATATTCCCCTTGATTAAAAATCCAATCCATTTAAAATCCAAATCAGTAACTTGGCAATCTAGTTTACACCTGTAATCCCAGCTATTGAAATCTAAGCTATCCCAATGAGAAGATTCCCCAGGAGACTCCTTTTATTCAATCGACCTTAAAAATATCTAGGAGGCACCCTGTCATTGAAAGAGGTAGAACCCTAGCATTGAGCAATAGAGGTCAGGGGCTTAAAATCCAAAGCTTGTATTTATAGGAAAAGTCAACCATGGAGTTAAAGAGAAATGCAAAACCAGATTTTGGAGTTACTTTTATACCAGAATGTCTGAGATCATTACAGGAAGGATGTCCCAGCATGAGCAATACTTCTCCACTGTTTCTTTTTTTTTTAATCAGTCCTGGGGCTTGAATTCAAGGACCTAAGCACTGTCCCTGCCTTCTTTCAAGGTTATACCTATACCACTTGAGCCACAGCACTACTTCTGGCCTTTTCCCTACATATGATACTGAGGAATCAAACCCAGGGCATCATGTATAGGAGGAAAGCAGTCTACCATTAGGCCATATTTGCAGCCCTCCACTGTTTCTTAACAGGGCACTGTGTTTCTATACCGAAGTTGGTTCTCAAGCTGGAGGAAGGTGCAAAACTATGGGTGGGAGTGGCTCCGGAGAAGAATTTCACAGGTTAGTGAATGCATCCTACACAGTGATGTTGGAGACAGAGCACAGGTGGTAAATTCGTGTTGAGCTTTAATGAGCAATAATGTTCCTTGTTCCCCTGTGTCTTGTGTTAGGTAGAGGACTACGGTATTCTCTGTCTTAAGAGGGGGGAATCAAGATTTCATATTGGGACATAGTGAATTCTGTGTGGGCATAGCATTAAAGTTAGCAAATCTCTTTCTCTTTGTGATACTCATTCTTAAACTATACAAAGACAATGAGAAATGTACCCGTTATGTCATTTCTGGGATATAAGATTATGCTGGTGTCAGGGAATAAAGAGGACACCATGGCTGCTGTCCTCTAAGGAGGAAAATATCTTATCTGTGTTGCTGGGATTTAGTGCCAAAGCTTTTAGTGTAGCAAAAATAATTACCTGGGTGGTGATTAAGAATATCCTTTATCTGGGGCTGGGGATATAGCCTAGCGGCAAGAGTGCCTGCCTCGGACACACGAGGCCCTAGGTTCGATTCCCCAGCACCACATATACAGAAAACGGCCAGAAGCGGCGCTGTGGCTCAAGTGGCAGAGTGCTAGCCTTGAGCGGGAAGAAGCCAGGGACAGTGCTCAGGCCCTGAGTCCAAGGCCCAGAACTGGCAAAAAAAAAAAAAAAAAAAAAAAAAAGAATATCCTTTATCATAAATGATTCTAAGGTCAGGAATGTCAGGAAAGTAATTTTGATGAGGCTTTTTGTAATATGGTGAGAAAAGGGTTTTTAAACTCCCACATATGTCTATAATAATATTTAGGGAGAAACTACACCTGAACAAATATATGCATAAATCCTTACTTCTGGGAACTATTCCAGCTTGGGTAAAAGTCAATGGTTATATAAAACACTTTTGTTGTTCCAAACGTAATGGTTGAGGAGCCAGGCAGCACAAAATATAAATTATTTCACAAAACTATAGGAGAACAATGCAACCCTTGTCCAATAACAAAACAAATATGTGTAAAAGTAACACATATAAAAAGTAAAAAGTAAAAGGAAATCTAAGGGCAGAGTGTAAGTACTTACTTTAAACATATTGTTATAAATCAATAATTGTGCAAATTGGGAAATATTTCATGTGATATAAAAAAGAAACAATTAATACATTATATTGAATTATAAAATATCAGTACCAAGTCTTAAATAAGCCTTGGAGGAGAAAAGCCTATATTTCTCATACATCAATTCGCAGCATAGCTATTTTCAAATCTATAATAATTAGGATGTGAGGAAATGTAGTTATTTTATATTGAGAAATGTTTGGATCCCATTCATGGTTGTTGGTTTTTTGTTGTTTTTTTTTTTTTTCTGATGAATCATTTTAGATGTCCTGGAAATTGATGACATGATTAAGAGTTGCCAGGAAAGTCCAGAAGAATGTCTATATGAAGTAGCAGTCACCAAAAGCAAGCCTGTGGAAGAAAGACTGAGATTAGTTAGAACTTTTCGTTTGATCTCAAAACACATGCCAGAGCTGAGTAGGAATAATGGGTACACCTTGCATATCAGAATATGGTTCTCCATTGTGAGCCTGAAGAGATGCATGCTGGATCCAGGCCTGGTGTATCTCATGTAGTTGAAAAATCCCTTAGCCATATGGAGCCTTTTATTAAACATTCTGAGAGTCCAAATGAGCAGCAGCATTTCAAGGATGAAGGGACCATACTCTTTAGAAATAATTGTGTTTGTTTGGGAGAACTTTCTTACAACCACAATGAATATACACAAGGCAATGGTACGTTTGCTTTCATTGGACAAGAAATACTACGAGGAGTGAGGAAAACACCTGAATGCATTGTATGGAAGAAAACATTCTGCTTCAGACCTACAGACAGCAGACCCCAGAAAGAACACACTGGAAACCATCCCTGTCCATGGTTTGAATCTGAGAAATCTTTCAGTAAGGAAATAGATCTCCCCAACCATCAGGACAAATATCCAGAGGAGGAGTCTGATAAGCATAACAAAGGTGGAAAGACACCTTATATGAATGTAACAAATGTGGAAAGTCTTTTGCCAGGAAAGCACACCTTTGTTCATAAGAGAACACCCACAGGAGAGAAACCTTATGAATGTAACAAATGTGGAAAGTCCTTAAAACAGGTCAGCGCTAAGAACTCATAATAGAATACACACAGGTAAGAAACCTTATGAATGTAAAAAATCCTTCATTAACAGGTCAACTCTAGAAAAACATAATAGAATTCACACAGGCAAAAAGCCTCATCAATGTAACGAATGTGGAAAGTCATTCACCTACAGATCAAATCTAAATGCACATACTAGAATTCACACAGGTGAGAAACCATTTGAATGTAACCAATGTGGGAAGTCTTTCACCTGGAAAACACACCTACGTGTGCATCCCAGAACTCATACAGTAAAGAAACCTTATGAATGTAACCCATGTGGAAAGTCTTTTGCCAAGAAAGCATACAGTAGTGTTCATGAGGGAACGTATACAGGAGAGAAACTTTATGAATGTAACACATGTGGAAAGTCCTTCACCCAGCAGTCAGCACTCCAGAAGCATAAGATAAATCACACAGATGAGAAACTATGAATGTAACAAATGTAGAATATCTTTCACATATAAGTCCACTCTCAATGTGCACAATGAACACACCCAGAAGAAACCTTATGAATATGACAAATGTGAAAAATCTTCCAACCAGAAGTGCAATCTCAATATGCACCACAGAACTGACTCCTTTTTTGTACAACGTTCTCTGAATATAACATGCTGTCAGGAATTTCTTTACATTGTTGTAAGTGAATGTGGTTGAGGTTGAAATGTTCATTAAATGCTTTGTTTTGTATTGGACTAGATGCAGTTTTGGATGACTAACCTAAAATGACTGTTCTCTTTTTTATATTTAATGACTGGTGATGAGTCACTTATGATTGATTCAATCTTAGCCCATTCTGGTGTTCTGCTGAGTGAATAAGAGTAAAACACTACTTTAGATGATGTGAAGAGCATGCATTTTCTCACTGCTCTGGTGGCTGAAGTGAATTTCTCAGGAGGATGAATATCTGTCACCACTGCTATCATTTCCTGTAGCTCCCTTTAGTTAAGTGTACCAAAACACAACTAAGATGCGGTTTTCTAAAAATTAATTCTGGCAGAAATATAAAAATTAGAAAGTGGGAGAAAATGAGGAACAAGGAGTAGTTAAGAGATGCTTACAGAAATCCAAGCAATGATAGAGATAAGTAGTAATAGGTAGAGCTGTAGTATACATTTGGTAGAGTAAAACAGAGGGAAAAATTATCCTCATGGCTTTCTGATTGCATAGGTAGGTACCTACCTGGATTCTTAATTATCAAGTCCTGAGTGAGGAGGATCATCACTACTTTTATTTCTTTTAATGTAGATTTTTGACAAATTTCATTAGAATTGTGATGATTTGGCCTCATTTAAGTAACAGTAACTTGCACAGAAATCAAGCACCTTTTCATCTAGAATTCATTCCTGCTGAGATGTATTCAGACTGAAAAGCATTTATATCCCGGAGAGACTGTAGCTGAACATTCCAAGAGTGGAGTATCCTAGTGTGATACTGGTAATTTACCCCTTCTAACCTGTACTATTCATTAGGGGGAGACCTGAGGATCACAGTTTTCGCCAATGTTGGCGAAAAGTTTGGGATTTTTACCTCTCTAAACTACTGAAAACTCAAAGGTAGAGCAAAAACGAAGAAAGTGCACCAGACCAGTATTCAAACCATAGTATTATGGTACCTAGTATTATGTGGCGAGTGGCAGAAAAATGTGGATGCATTGGTATAGGAGATGTAGAAGACTAGGGCTGGGCCCAGGTCCTTGGGTCTCCTCTGGGCTTGACCAAGGCCCACTGGGTCTGCCTTCCCTCCTCCCAATTTTTTTTCCTATTTCCCTCTTATAAAATCCTACCATGGGTCAGCTTTAGCTTTATGCTGGGCAAGGATATGTGGTGAGGGGCAGCAGATGACTGAGGTAGAACAAGGGTCAGCACTCAGGCAACTTGGGATTAAGTGCATGGGGCATCTTGCATCCAGCATCCTGCCTCTCAAGCAAAGGCTGAAGGCCAGAATAAACCATGAGAGAATTAGAGGAGAAAGTACATGTGTTGGCTAAAAAAAAAACCTGGCATAAAGTAGACAAATTCAATATAATACAATGTGTGTACATGTATATATCTGTTTTCAAGTGTACACATATACAGGTATATTTTGCTTTGGCAAGATCAAATTATCTTGACAATCAGGAATTATAGCTCTTCTTTACAAGTTCACGTAACATGATTTATAGTGATTAATGGATTTAAATTTTTTTCTCTGTTTAAGGATTTTTATTAAAGCAAGAATTTTATAATCCAAATTACATTTCCTCACACAGTTATCAATTCTGTTACTTAGAACTGACATCCTGAGCTATTCCATAGTAAAGAATTACAAAACTAAAGAAAGGAATGCTTTAAATTTTTGTACTTGGTTGAAAATTCTTTTTCCCAGGTCTGTAAAACATTAATTTGTTTTTATATTTTACTTTTTTTTGTAGGTTTTTTTTTTGTTTCTAAATCAAGAAATCTAGGACTAGCACTGTTTGCTAGACCTGGCATTTGCTCGGTACATAAAATTCAAAGTTTCCTTTCCTTTTTTAATGTATTTTAATTTTGCAATTTTTTTCATAAAATTTAAGTTTTTTGATGTTTAGATATTTTTCTTTGGTGAAGCACGAGTTTCTTTTCATGGTCCCTGATCAATTTTTTAAACAGTTGGAACACCAATGGCACTGTTGACATCTTTCTGGGCAGCCTCTTTAGCTTGGTGGGCTTGTAGTACAGCTACAGCTTCATCAACCTTAGAACGCAGAGACTCTGGAGATTCAAGCATATGAAGTAATTCTGAATTATCTATCTCCAACAACATGCCAGTGATTTTACCATCAAGAGTAGGGTGCATGGCTTGGATAAGAGGAAACAGCCTTTCACCCAACATTTGCTTTTGCTCTTGGGGGTGGGGCAGATGCCAACATGGAAGCAGTCAAAGGTTCCTGACCTTATACATGAACAGCAGGCTGTTGCATGGTAACTTGTGGCTGTGCATTAAGATGTTGCTGAGGATTGCGGACTCCTGCAGCATATTTATACTGGGGAACGGTGCGGACAGCAGGAGTGGCTGCTGCAGCAGCAGCTGCAGGATGTGGACCCATTGTTTGTGTCGATGTGTTAGCAACATGCTCTGTGGACATGGCTCGTGGAACCTGTGAAGAAGCTGGTCTCATTGTACTAAATGGTGGTTTTGGAGTGGCTGGCCGGATAGCACCAGGCATATTTTGGGATGGATGAGGTCTGGCATACTGAGCAGTCCAGCGAGGACTTGGTCGTAGTTGAGAAATATGGCTAGGAGGATAATATGCAGCACGGTTTTGAGTCTGTGGGATAGCTGCCATGAAGTAACCTGAAGAAGGTGCTGGCTGGTAGGGGTTGCTTACAGGGTTGGTCACAGCTCGTACACTTGCCATTCTCTGCATATACTGGTTAGTTAGGTGAGCTTGGTGCTCTTCTTTGCGCTGAGATAAAGCTACATAGAGTGGCTTTGTGGCCACAATTCTACCATTCATTTCTGTAACCGCTTTAGTGGCTTCTTCTGGGGAGGAGAAACATACAAACCCAAACCTTTTGCTTCGACTACCTTCCATCATAACCTTTGTACTAGTGATTGTACCAAATGGAGAAAAGTCTTTCCGGAGACATTCATCATCAATATCATCAAGATTTTTCACATAAAAGTTAACAGCTGGTATCTGGTGATCCTATCTTGCTTCTTCTGCTCAAATTTGCACTTCAGTTCCGTCTGTCATTCCACTTTTTTCTGAGCTCAACCAATGTAAATTTGTTTTCCATTGAGCTCCTTTCCATTCATCTCATCTACAGCTTTCTGTGCATCTTCATGCCTTTCAAAGCTTACAAATCCAAATCCTTTGGATTTCCCACTTTCATCAGTCATTACTTTCACACTTAAGGCAGGTTCAAACTTGCCAAAGAGTTCTTTAAGGCACTCATCATCCATGTCTTCTCCAAAATTCTTGATGTAAACATTGGTGAATTCTATCGCCCTAGCTCCAAGTTCTTCTTCTCATTCTTTAGGAGACTTAAATCGTCCAACAAATACTTTGAGATCATTTAGAAGCATCCCATTCATTTCTTCAATAGTTCTTTCAGTTGCTTCTTGTGTCTCAAAATGTACAAATCTATAGCCCTTGGAACGATTTTCATCACAAACCACCTTACATGAAAGGATGTTACCAAAAGCAGAAAATGTATCATACAGTGCGTTATTATAAATGGATTTGTCCGAATTTTTAAGGAATATGATGCCAATTCCTCTTTTATGAAGTGATGGATCACGCTGAGACCACATGATGCATACTAGCTTGCCCTTTATAACATCAAAATTCATGGTATCCAAAGCACACTCTGCGTCCGCGGGCTACTGGAAGTTCACGTAAGTGCAGCCCAAGGAGGAGCGGGTGATCATGTCCCTGAAGACCCTGATGGAGAGGATGGGCCCGGCCAGGCTGAACTTCTTGTAGAGCATCACCTTGGTCATGTTGGGGTATACATCCCCCATGTAGAGCCAGGCCATGTGGTAGCTGTGGGCGCTGGGGTTCATCCCCACATGGCTGGCCACAGGGCCACAGGCCATGACCTTTCTGTGAGAGGAGAACAAGTGCTGGGGCCCGGGCCAGAGCCAGGGAAAGGGAGGAGGGGTGAGCGCAGAGGGACAAAAATAAACCAGAATTGACCACTACTCAACAGCCCCAGAGCCAGGTCGCTTTCACTGCTGCTGTGGGTGGCCAGCTGTTGGCTGGGAGAGAGGCTGGTGGGGCCGGCAGACAGATGGTTGGGAAGGCCTTGGTCTCTGGATTTCTTCTTGGAGCTGATGCGGGGCCCTGGGCAGGCAGGCAAGTCGGTCTTGGATGTTTCACTGGGTTATTTTATAAAAGAGGAGTAAGGGGAAAAAAAGTCTCCGGCGTGGGAGACATGGATTTTTTGTAATTTGGGTTTTTTTTTAAGGATTTTTTTAGATTTGGGGTGAGGGGATTTTTTAAAAATAATAAATGTGTGTTCTGAGCACGGAGTACACACTCCGCACTCTCAGCACTAACAGCCGGTGAGAAGGGGGGATTTTTAAATTTTTGACATGGTCCATTAGTGTGGAAAACTGTTCATAGCCAGTAGTTCATTGGTGGTTTATGCCTGGAGTACTAGGTTCTGTGCAGGCTGAGAATTGTGGACTTTATATGTATTTAAGTAGCAAAACCTTAGAAGTAGAGGTTGTTTCCAGTAGTAGCGCAGAAGGCTTGAGGGGATAACATCTGTAATACTAGTATTTCAGGAGGCTGAGATCTGAGAACCTAATTTCTGGTTTACTAACCAACACTCAGGAGTTGAGGGTGGCTGAAGTAGTTCACCACCAGTCTTTAGGCGCTCACGCATACAACCCTAGCTGTTTAGGAGAATGAGATCTAAGAACCTTATCTCCAGTTAACCAGCAAGCCCTCAGGAGTTGGCTGAAGTGGTAATGCACCAGTCTTGAGGGGTTTAATCCTAGCTGCTGAGGAGGCTAAGATTAGAGCTACATCATTCAAAGATTTGATATCTTGGGGTTTGCTGTTTAGGATAGATGCCTAGGAGTGGTACGGCTGGGTCATAGGGTAGGTCTATACTGAGCTTTTTGAGAAACCCCCATAATGTTCTCCAAAGTGGTTGTACTAATTTGCACTCCCACCAACAATGGAGAAGGGTTCCTCTTTCACTGCACCCCTCCAGGATTTGTTGTTGCCTAAGTTCAGAGTATAGGCCATTCTCACTGGGGTGAGGTAGTATCTCAGGGTGGTTTTTATTTGCATTTCCTTTACTACCAGGGATGTTGAGCATTTCCTCATGTGTTTCTTTGCCATTTTTATATCTTCTCTTGTGAAGTGTCTCTTTACCTCTTTTGCCCATTTCCTAATAGGTTTATTGGGCTTGGAGGGGCTTAATTTTTTGAGTTCTCTGTAGATGACAGATATCAGGCCTTTGTCTGTTGCTGTGCTGGTAAATATCCTTTCCCATATGGTTGGCAGTCTTTCTGTTTTGGTGGCTATGTCCTTAGCTGTGCAGAAACTTTTTAATTTGTAGTAGTCCCATTTGTCAAGTCTTTGCCATATTTGTTGTGCCCCTGGGACTATATTCAGGAAGTTCCTTCCTGTGCCTATAAGTTCTAGCGTCTTTCCTATTCTGTCCTTCAGTAGTTTCAAGGACTCAGGTCTGATATTGAGGTCCTTGATCCATTTTGAGTTGATCTTGGTGCATGGTGATAGGCTTGGGTCTACTTTGAGTTTTCTGCATATGACTGCCCAGTTCTTCCAGCATCAGTAGTTGAAGAGGTTATGTTTATTCCATTGTATGTCTTTAGCTCTTTTGTCAAATATCAGCTGGCTGTAAGAGTGCGAGTTTTATTTCTGGATCTTCAATTCGAATCCATTGGTCTTCCGATCTGTTTTTATACCGATACCAGGCTGTTTTTGTTATGATGGCCCTGAAGTAGAGCTTGAAGTCTGGTATTGTGATACCTCCTGCACTGCTTTTTTTGCCTAGAATTGCTTTGGCTATTCTAGGGTTTTTGCTGTTCCATATGAATTTATGGATTGGTTTCTCTATTTCAGTGAAGAATGTGGCTGGGATTTTGATAGGTATTGCATTGAATTTGTATAACAATTTGGGCAATATGGCCATTTTCACTATATTGATTCTGCCTACCCATGAGCATGGGAGGTCTTTCCATCTCCGTGTCTTCTTTGATTTCCCTTATTGGATTTTTATAGTTTTCATTAAATAGGTCCGCCATGTCCTTGGTTAAGTTGATCCCTAGGTACTTTATTCTTTTTTTGGCTACTGTAAATGGAATTGTTTCCATAATTTCCTTTTCTGTTTGTCTATTGCTGGTGTACAGAAAAGCTGCTGACTTTTGTGGATTGATTTTGTATCCTGCTACTTTGCCAAATTGGTCTATTAGGTGTAGGAGTTTGGTACTGAGTTTTCTGGGTCCTTGAGATATAAGATCATGTCTTCTGCGAGTAGGGATAACTTGATTTCTTCCTTGCCAATGTGGATCCCTTTGATGTCCTCCTCTTGCCTTATTGCTAGGTCTAAGGATTCCAACACTATGTTGAAAAGAAGTGGGGAGAGTGGGCATCCTTGTCTTGTTCCTGAGTTTAGGGGGAATGATTTAAATTTCTCTCCATTTAATATGATATTAGCAGTTGGTCTGTTGTATATGGCTTTTATTGTTTTGAGGAATGTTTCATCTATTCCTGTTCTCTCCAAAGCTTTTAATAGGTATGGATGTTGTATTTTGTCAAAGGCTTTTTGGGCATCAACTGAGATAACAATGTAATTCTTAATTTTAGATCTGTTTATGTGGTGAATTACGTTGATTGATTTACGGATGTTGAACCTAACAATGTAATTCTTAATTTTAGATCTGTTTATGTAGTGAATTACGTTGATTGATTTACAGATGTTGAACCATCCTTGTGACTGTGGGATGAAGCCTACTTGGTCATGATGTATGATTTTCTTGATCAGTTTCTGGATCCTGTTAGCTAATATTTTATTGAGGAGCTTTGCATCTGTGTTCATTAGTGATATTGGTCTGTAGTTCTCTTTTTTTGTTGGGTCTTTGCTTGTTTTTGCAATGAGTATGATATTAGCTTCATAGAATGAGTTTGGGATTTCTCCCTCTGTTTCTATTTCGCAGAAGAGTTTGAGGAGTATTGGTATTAGCTCCTCACTAAAGGTTTTGTAGAATTTGTTGGTGAATCCATCTGGGCCTGGTCTTTTCTTTTTGGGAGGTTCTTGATTACCTCCTGTATCTCACTGTAAGTTATTGGTTTATTTAGTTGATTTATTTCTTCTTGGTTCAGTTTGGGCAGTTTGTACTTGTGTAAGAATTGATCCATTTCTGTAAAATTATTGTTTTTTTGCTGAGTAGAGATTTTGGAAATAGCTCCTTATGATTGTTTGAATATCGTGTGTACTTGTTGTAATTTTTCCGGTGGAATCCTTGATTTTACATATATGAGTCTCTTCTTTTTTTTTTTGTAAGTCTTGCAAGAGGTCTGTCAATTTTATTTATTTTCTCAAAGAACCAGCTTTTAGTCTTATTTATTTGTTGAATGGTCTTTCTATTTTCAATCAGATTTATCTCTTCTTTAATATTTGTAATCTCTCTCCTTCTAGTCGTTTTAGATTCTATCATTTCTTGTTTCTCCAGTTGTTTTAGTTTCATCGTGAGGTTATTCACCTGCTCTGCTTCCATTCTTTTAATGTGAGTGCTGAGGGCAATGATCTTGCCCCTCAGTACTGCCTTAGCTGTGTCCCATAGGTTTGTGATGTGTTTTCACTGTCATTGTGGCTTATGAATTCGTTGATTTCATCTTTAATTTGGTCTTTGGCCCAAGTGTTGGATAGCAGTGTGGGGTTTAGCCTTCAAGAGTGTGGTTACCTTTATTCCACTGTGATCTGATATAATACATGGGATGACGTCAATACTTTTGTATTTGCTCAGGTTCTGTGTGTGGGCTATGACGTGGTCTATTTTGGAATATGATCCATGGGCTGCTGAGAAGAATGTGTATTGGGTCTCTGTAGGGTGGAAGATTCTGTATAGGTCTGTCAGATCCATTTGGGATATGGTGTTACTAAGGTCCTCAGGTCCCTTGCTGATCCTCTGGCTGTTGGATCTGTCTCTTGGAGAGAGTGGGGTATTAAGGTCACCCACTATGATTGTGTTTGCGTCTATCTTGTTCTGTAATTCTGTGAGAATTTGCTTGACATATATAGGGCCTCTTTTGTTCGGTGAGTATACATTTATCACCGTGATTTCTTGATTCTGGATTTTTCCTTGTATTAATATGTAGTGTCCTTCTTTGTCTTTTTGAGTTGATTTTAATGAAAAGTCCAGCTTGTCTGAGATCAGGATGGCTACACCTTCCGTTTTGATGAGTGTGTTTGCTTGGTAGATCTTGCTCCATCCTTTCATTTGGAGCCTGGTTTTGTCTCTTGCTGTAAGGTGGGTCTCATGTAGGCAGCAGTTGTCAACTTTTTGTTGCGGATCCATCCTGCTAGTCTGCTCCTCTTTATTGGAGAGTTTAAACCATTTATATTTAAAGAGATCAAGGATAAGGGTGTTTTTTCTCCTTCCATTTTCTTGTTGGGCTGTTTTTTCCTATTTTTTTTTTCTTGTCTTTAGTGAACTGTTCTTTCTGTTGGGCTTTGGCTATAGTAGTTTCTTTCTGTTTCTGTCTGTGTGTCTTGTACGATCTCTGTTGGGTGGGGCTCCCCTCTTAGAATTCACTGTAGGGCTGTTTTTTTATTCACATACACCTTTAGCTCCTCTTTGGTGTGGAAAGATCTGGTTTTCCCTTCGAATGTGAACTCCAATTTCAATGGATATTTGATCTGAGGTTGCATATTGTTGGCCTGAAGTTTGTGTGGATAGGTCTGCTGTTATTCGAATCCTCTTCCATTGTAGAAAATTTCTTTCTTCGCTTTGGCTGAATTCAGAATTTGCTCTTTAATCTTGAGATCTGAAGTCTTGAATATTATGTGCCCTGGGGTGCCTTTTCTGGGGTCTGACCTGCCAGGTGTCCTATAGGCTTCGGTTACCTGGATGGGGTCCCTTGTGAGATTGGAGAAGTTTTCTGCAATAACTTTATTGAGAACATGTTTAAACCCTCTGCTCTGGTATTCGGCTCCTTCTTCTATTCCAATTATGCACAGTTTATATCTCTTGTCTTTGTCCATTAGTTCCTGGATTAGTCTGCCCTGAAGCTTCACCGTTTCTTGGAGTGTGATCATTTTCTGGTTGTTGTCGGCTGCTTCATCACCCAGGTGAGAGATTCTGGATTCCATATGGTCAATTCTTTGTGCTGTGGATTCAATTGTGGAGTTTATGGATGTCAGAGAGCTATTTATAGTTGTCAGATCAGCTCTGATCATGGAAATGTCTTCCTTTAAAAAGTTGTTTTTTAAATCTATTTTTTCATGCATTTCAATTCTCAGGATGTGGAGATTTTCTTTAAAGGTGGCTTGCATTGTATCCATTTTTGCTTCCATTTCTTTAAAGGAGGCTTGCATTGTATCCATTTTTGCTTCTATTTCTTTCTTGGCTTCCTGGGTGTCCTTCAAGATTTCCGCTCTAAACTCCTGGAATTGTTTTCTGATTTTATTTCTGATGCTTTCCATCATTCCTGTTAACATGGCCTCATTTGCTTTTTTAGTCTCCATCTCCTCTTCAGTCGTGCTACTTTTTGGAGCTGGCGAGTTGGCTTGCTCTTTGATGAACTGTGTTATGTTTCTTTGTGATTTGCACATCTGGAGATCTGTGGTGGCTTCTCAGGTTTGGTTTACAGCTCTGCCCTCCCTCCTGTGTAGGCGCTTCTACCAGAGCAGGTGATACTGCTGTGGCCCTGCCCACCTGTGCGGGGTACACCTACCAGAGCGGTCGTTGTCACTGGGGGCCCCTCCCACCTGTGCGCTGTGCGCCCGCTACAAAAGGCGCTGGTGCTGTGGCCCCATCCACTTTAGCGGGGTATGCCTCCCAGAGCGAGCCCTGGGTTGTGGTGGGTGGGATCAACTGTCTGGGTGTGGGTTAGTGCCCTCAGACCTCACCTTCCCTGCGAGGGGGGGCGTGATCAGGCCCAGGTGTTCCTGCTGTGCTGGTATTGCCCACCAGAGCCTGTGATTTTAGTTGTAAGAGTCTGGGAGGTCCAGGCGCCTTGAATGGGGCTTGCACTGCCGGCCATCCCCCAGCCCCTGTTGGGAAGGGGGCAGGGCTGATTCAGCCAGTTCAGGATCCTGTGCGGCCTTGGGGCTGCTCCACCCTTCCCTTGCTAGATTCCTGTGACTTCCCAGAGCCTGATGGGAGCTTCCTGCCTGATTTGGGGGTTCTTTGTTCCCTCGGGGTGGGGAGGGGGAGGGAGGGAGATCTAGCTTCTTGGTAGGGATTGGGTCTCTGATAGCTGGTCTCCTGTTGGGGGGGGTAGTGGGGGACTCACTGATCCTGGATTGTGTATGTCCCGCGCAGCTGTTGGTCCTTCAGGGGGTGGCGAAGTGCCATGGTGACACCCCCGGCTCCCCGCTTCTGCCATGCTGGGTTCCCCAGCCACCGTCTGTCCGATCCTGGTGTGGACCCAAACTTCTCGTCGCCACCGTCATATGTCTTGGTCCGCACCCTCCCTAGTGTCCGTGGGGTCCTGCTGTCTGGATTCTGTGCTCCCGGCAGCCTGTCTGCTGATCACCGGGTTCCCCTTTCCCAGCCTGTCCCTGTTCGGGCCAGGATTGGCTGGTGGGGGGAGGGTGCCCCAGAGATTCTCCCGCTCCGTGTAGGTGTTTGGCTCTTCTTTTTTACTCCTTTGTGATTCCTGTGAATCTCCACTGCTTCTGGCTGCTGGTTTTGCTGGGTTCTTGATGGGGTGTTGGGTGTTGGAGTTCCCAGCTCGCTATTCAGTTGGAGCAAGTAGGGGTGCCTCCCTACTGTGACGGCGCCATCATCCAATCTCATTTGTTGATGAATGAAATTGGTAAATATTACTAGAAGGATACCTTAGTCTTATGGACCAAATTTCCAATATGTCATTGTTTTAGTGTCCCAGCTTTATTTGTGGAACTGAATCTCTCTAGAACAGGAAAGCTAAACCCATGTGCATGTCTACACACAGTGCAGACATGGATAAAATTACATATGACACACAAGAGATTAATAGGCGTTTAATACAAAAACAGTTCAAATTAGAGAGGTAAAATATGCATGAGGTACATATGCTAGATACATATTTTGGACAGTTACAGTAATTGAAACTGTGAAAGGTCATTCCTAGCAACAGCGATGTTTGTCTCTCCTATAGGAATTCCAAAGGAACTCTCACCTTTATGACTGATTCTGCAGGACTATTAATTACCCTTCGAACATCAGTGTTCAATGAAAACTCAATTAATTAGGGAGTTAACAAAAACTCTTCTCATAGCTTTTAGCTATTTTAAGATTGGATAATAGTTAAATGCTGAGTCAAAATATATTAAAAGAAATGAAATCAAATTTACATTATGTGTGATCCTAAGTCTACTTACATATTAGTGGAGAAACAAAGATTGGCTGTGATTTCTCTGTATAACAACTTTATAAGGTATTTTCTTGTTTTATCCATCCCCCACAGATCATAATTAGTCTGAAAAAAAATCTAGTGAATGACATCGGTAGCTTTTCTGTCATGAAAATTATGGTCTGACACTGGTAGCAATGTATCCTGAATAGCTAAAAATATCCCACCATTTGAGCTCACATATTGGATTAAGTCCTGACATCTAATTAAGCAATCATTTCTCAATGAACTTCATTCAAAATGTAATATGTTGGGTCAGTTTGAAATGAGCATCATTTTAGGATGTTATAGGAATTTCACATAGTAAAAGTACAACAGGGAAAGGTCCTTGTCTCAAAAATATGGACCAGTTGGACCTGCCCAGTGGAAGAAATTGCACATCCTGGAATGTGAGTTCATCATCCAGGACTGTATTCCAAAAAGGCAATGAGCCATGCATTTATTCACAACTTTTCTATTCCTTGTCTATTGTCAAGCCCTGTTTGGAGACGGTTACCCTTTATTAATCTAGCATCAAAAATTGAAGAGGTTCTCTGGAGGATAAGAAGGAAAATGAATGTACTGAACCACCTCAGGCAAGAGGAAAAAGGACTACCAACCCTCTGGTGCTTGACTACCTTCATAACAAACAAAAATTTGTCAAGACTGTGCTGAGCATGCTGAAGTAGTTGTGCTTCTGCCTCCTGCCAAGCACACTAATAAGATCATTGTTATGTATCTTCATATTTATAAAGTAAACATAATCAAACCCTAGTACACACTGCAAGGAATTACATGATAGTCTATGGACCAATGTTTTTGTTCCTTTCCAACCGGAGACCATCCTGTGTTGTGTGTGTGTGTGTGTGTGTGTGTACATTTGCATGCCCATTGGTCCCTTCTTTTTAGAACTATCAAATATGAGATTCAGAATATCTACATTCAGATACTCTGGCTCTATACAAGGTAATAATCACACTATGAATTACTAGAACAAGAAATAGAGAAACCAGTAGTCTTGAAGCAAAGTCAAAAGCAGAAGGACAGTAATAAGATGGGACCCTGGCTCTGTACACCTTGGGAAATTGTCACCAGACTCCAAGCCATTGTCACCTAGAAAAGGAATGGAGGAAGAGAAGTCCCCAGTCTCAATCAGTGTGAAGATGGACAAAAACGAACCTAGAGACAGACCGCAGACTTCCAAAAGCTATTTAAGAAGTGGTATAAGAAAAGGCAGCAAAGTGAGTTAGTCAAGATCGCAAAAGCAGTCATGGTCTAGATCACACAGTCCCAGAAGACATTACAAGGGGTGGACTCACTTGGGAACATGCACCTCGAGGTCCTGAAACTGTCCCACAGGCCAGTGAGCACCTTCAAAGACACCACAATCAGGCTTCCCCCCACATTAGGCCAGGTATACCACAGATGCCTTGAAATATTCAAATAGACACAGCCATAAGAGAAAAACATGCCATTCTCCACCTCAGAGCACATTTGGTGATCATTCAGATGCTGCTAAGAAGCACAGAAAGGAAAAGGGCCATCACAGGGACAGGTGCCCGCGATCTTCTTCCTCTTCTCCCATAAAGGCAAGCACTATGACATCAGCAGCACAGGACATGTCAGTCAGGGGCACTGACTAGCCTGGTATCTTTATTACCTACAGCCAGGTGTGTACCCTCCCTCAAAAGTAATTCTGGGGGCTGGGGATATAGCCTAGTGGCAAGAGTGCCTGCCTCGGATACACGAGGCCCTAGGTTCGATTCCCCAGCACCACATATACAGAAAACGGCCAGAAGCGGCGCTATGGCTCAAGTGGCAGAGTGCTAGCCTTGAGCGGGAAGAAGCCAGGGACAGTGCTCAGGCCCTGAGTCCAAGGCCCAGGACTGGCCAAAAAAAAAAAAAAGTAATTCTGATTTGATTTCTTCAAAGTGGGATTCCAGAAATTCTTAGGACATTTTCTTCTAAAAAGAACTATATTAAACTTTTAGACAAATTAAAATAATTCAAGTGTCTAATACAATAATGTGCAATAGAAAACTTTAAATTTTTAAGCAGAACTGTTTAGTCTGTTATACCCAGATTTCAGGTCCCCAAAGACCACCAAGGAGCCGATTCCGATGCAAATGCACAAGAGTCTTTATTGCAAGCCTGGACTCTCAACTGTCACTGACACAGCAGATCTGGATTGAGACCCCTGGCCCTCAGATAGGCAGGGTTTTTATTGTGATTACAACAGGGGCAGGGTATTTCCAACTTGGAAGACTCTTGATTGGATGGTATTTAGCAAGCTAGCCTTGTCCTATTTCTATTGGCTATCTTCCATTTCAGACATCTATTTTGGCTTTGATAATGGGAACTGGTCTTGGTATCAGGAACTGACAGCAGGTGGTCATGTAGCATTGATGCAGGGGCTTAAAGCAGGCATAGAGCAAGTCACAAATGGGTTTTGCAAACCATTTACAGAAGCAGAATTCTACAGTCATGCTGACCTAGTGCCAACTTTATGTTAACAATTGCTACCATGTTTTCCCATTACCACTAAGCAAGCTTTAGTGGGCTACAACAATCCAGTACTCCATCAGAAGTAAACCAACCCAACAGTTACCATGGCATTTCTACTACTTTTATGGTTATTTCTATAGTCTATGATTATGATCATTTTTACTGTCTGTTACCATGGTTACTATCTAGGTACAGAGGGGAACAAGAGCTCCCTTTATTTTTAAATGTCAAGCTACAAAAAACTAGTCTCATGGGTTGAGAGTGCATCCCTCTAGCATGGAGTCATTACCAGGGTTTAGAAGCTGTTATAATTTTAACACTTAAACTTATATTTAGTCACTCAGGATCTTAGGTTAGCCCTTACAAATCACTAGTGAGTAAGAAGATAGTCCAAATCCGGAGAGAAGGAAGGTATCCCACCCCGAAATCAATAACACCGTTGATCTCAAGCATTGATTATGGACACTTAGCCTACAATGAATTTATTTCAATTTTTTTTTACTTTCCACTCCTAGGCTTGAACTCTGGGATCTAGGCAATGTCCTTCAGCCTCTTTTCCCAACGCCAGCATTCTACCACTTGATCAACAGCAGCACTCTGGCATTTTCCGTTCATGAGGAATCAATCCCAGGGCTTCATGCATGCCAGGCAAGCACTCGACACTGAGCCATAGTCCCATCCACTTAAATTTGTTTAAGTAAGAACATATTCTTGTGATATATCAAAACCCAACAGTAATATACAATATTGTTTTCAAGTGATTCATATTATCTCTTAGCAAAAATACCCTCACTAAAGGCTACAGAGTAGATTTTCTTTCTTTTTTTGTACAACACTGTAGAAATTCACAGTGTATTTTGAGTTTCCATCTTCCATACTGGTGTTAAAAAACTGGAATACTAGCATTTCCTCTGTAATCCACAATCATATTCTACTGGCAAGGGCACACAGCCAATTAATTTGTTTTAAGTTTTATGGAACTCCATTTTCAGGTGTACTCAGCTTGGTATTTTGTGTTGATATTGTTTCAGTAACATGTGACTTTAATCATTTGGTTGCTTGAGTGAGGATGGTTGGTTCAGATTTGTGTTATGCCATGTATGTCCAGGAGAAAAGCCCAGGTTTTTCATATGACTGTGTTTAGGAAGATTAGCACTGAGGCATTTTTAAGACTGTTCTGACACTGAAGTTTTCACCAATTGCTTTTATAATAGCTATCTACTAACTAATGGACTTAGGTTTGTGTTTATTGGACAGTTGAAACGATCTAATGGAAACCCAGAAGATTCTTCTCCCTTAAAAAGTCTTTATTTTTTTCCAGCCAATGTATAATATTTTCAGGAAATTCTGGGGGCAAATTTCCAATATTTCCTTTCCTGACTACCTCATTTGCCTTTTTTCCCAACCTTGCTTCCAGAATATTCTGTTCATTGTCAACAGCAACACAGAATGGATGGATCTCAGGTGAGTTGCTTTTGATTTCTCACTTAGTTTTACATTCCATTTTATGAACTTAATGGGGTCTGAGATTTAAAATGGAAAAGTATATTCAGCTTCAAGAAAACATACCTAAATAAGACAAAGTTGGATTGTATATTATGTAGCTGATAAAATTTTACATTCTATCTAGATTTGCTTCAATTGGTCTCTAGGTTTTCTTTCCTTTGTTTGATTGTCAGCCTTGAACTCAATGGCTGGGTTCTGTCCCTGAGCCTCTCTGGCCTCAAGACTATCACTTGAGCCACTACACCACCTCTGCTTTTTCCTTATTATGTGGTGCTATGGGATGGTACCCAGGGATTCATGCATGCTAAGCAAGCACTGTACAGATGAGCTACATTCCCAGCCCTGTAGGTTGATTGGGCATTTTTTCTTTATGTGATGAAAACGTGGTCACACTTGTTATGTGACTCAATCACTCCCAGGAAGTCACTTCTCAGGGAAAGTGAGGGTTTGCTGGCAACTAATCAGAAACCACATCCTCTTTAATAATATTAAACTGTTTTAATGAAGCTTTACTGGAGTGACTGAAATAGTGTGGTCACAAACACCTTCAAATATTCTACAGGAATGAGTAAGCCATAGGTTCTTAAAGTACTCTTGGTACATATTTCTTGTTAGTGCCCATTTCCCAAAGGAAAACTAGTAGACTTTACAGTTGTGTTTATTCAAAAGCTCATCAGTTCAATCCCATGACTGCTTTGTGGTGTTTCTTTTACTTGAACCTCACCTGAACCATGCCTTCAACCTGTTTATTAGCAAGTTAACTGCAGTGGTAGAGTGCTATCCTTGAGCAATAAAGACGCCAGCAACAATGTTCACACCCTGAGTTCAAGCCCCAGGACTGGTAATAAAAGCAAACAAAAAAACCAAATTAAGTGTAGCATTTTATTTCTAATAATTGGAACTGTCCTTCTAATCTGGTACATTTTCTTATTTTCTCCAGTAATCACATAGCCTTGGGTAGCACAATTTGATGGATGAATTTTTATATAATTAGTTTAATTCATTGGTATTATAGAGGCTGTGTATAGAGATTACAATTCCATGAGTCAGGTAATTAGTGCGTTTTTTTCTTTTCTTTTCCTTTCTTTTCTTTTCTTTGTAATCTCATTGGCCACCTGTTTGTGGCAGGTTTGACTATTTGATGCTTGTCTTTGTTTTTATTTGTTTGTTTTGCAAGTCTTGGGCCTTGATCTCAGGGCCTGTGCACTGACCCTTGCTTTTTTGCTCAAGGATAGCACTCTGGCCATTTTGTATATATGTGCTACTGAGGAATTGAACCCAGGACTTCATGTATATGAGGTAAGCACTCTTGCCACTAGGCCATATTCCCAGCCCCTGCATTTCTTTTTATACTGTGACATATGTTGTTTTGTTACTCTCATACTCACTCACTCCTGTCTTGACCCACAAGTTGTAGAGTTGACTTTCAACTGTATACAGTGACTGCCACAGTTTCACCCTATATTCCTTGAGTTCTGTGCCATACCTACCTACACACTCCAGGAGGTATTACATGTGAACTCAGCATGCATAAGGACAACATTTGCTTTTCTCTCACAGTTGAAGGGTAGTCATTTTTAATATAGGAAAAATCACAGTGCTTGGGTATATTTTGTTCCAGATCCATTCCAAACTCCCTATGTTTATTTCACGCATAGGTTACTGGAAATATATAATATAATTTTAATGTATTAATATTCTATAGCTTTATTTTTCCTGTCAGTTTCTCTTAAGTGTGTCTAGAGGTTTATTTTTACTTTCTTCTTTTTATAAATTTTTAAAAATTTTATTGTAAAACTGATGTACAGAGAGGTTACAGTTTCATCAATAGGCATTGGAGACACTTCTTGTACTGTTTGTTATCTCCTCCCTCATTCCCACCTCTCCCTTTCTCTTCCCCCCCACCATGAGTGGTTCAGTTCATTTAAACCAAACAGTTTTACAAGTATTGCTTTTTTTTTTTTTTTTTTTTTTTGGTCAGTCCTGGGGCTTGCACTAAGGGCCTGAACACTGTCCCTGGCTTCTTTTTGCTCAAAGCTAGCACTCTGCCACTTAAGCCACAGTGCCACTTCTGGCCGTTTTCTGTATATGTGGTGCCGGGGAATCGAACCCAGGGCCTCGTGTATGAGGCAGGCACTCTTGCCACTAGGCCATATCCCCAGCACGCAAGTATTGCTTTTGTAGTCACTTGCCTTTTTGTAGTCTGTGTCTCTCCATATTGTTATTCCCTTTCACTTTCCAAGTGCAAATACCAGTATACAGTTTCCAATGTACTCAGAGAAGATACAGAGATACTTGTTGTTCTGCTTTCTTTCTTGTTGTTGTTCTTGTTCTTCTGCTTCTTGCTGTTATTGTTGTTGTTCTTCTTCTTTTTCTTCATGTTCTTCTTGTTCTTGTTCTCCTCCTCCTCCTTTTCCTTCTCCTCCTCCCACGTCTACAACAGTTCATTTTATTTTTATTTTTGCAAGTCCTGGAACTTGGACTCAGGGCCTGAGCACTGTCCCTGCCTTCTTTATTTTTTTCTTTTTTTTGCTCAGGTTAGCACTCTGCCACTTGAGCCACAGCACCACTTCTGGCCATTTTCTATATAGGTGGTGCTGGGGAATTGAACCCAGGGCTTCATGTATATGACGAAGCACTCTTGCCACTGGGCCATATCCCCAGCCCTATTTTTACTTTCATTCTGTTTGTCTTGGTAAATGTCACACAACTGTGCTTTATTACTGTCTTTAGGTTATGACAATGTCGTCAATAAGTGTCTCCCCACTGACTTTTGTTGTTCTATGAGTTATTAAGAGAATTAATGTTCTCCAATAACAATGGCATATTAACAAAAAGACCTTTAATTTATGTGTTTTGAAACTTTGATATTGAGCATGAAGCTTTTACTATGGAGATATATGATCTGTCTCTTATTATCCGTGGTCTGTATCAGTGCTCATACCATTTATACTGATGTTCATTTCCTTACAGACTATGTGTATTTGTATTTTTCATTCTTCATTTTTCCTACGGTATTTTGTATTAATTTGTTTGTGTCTTTTGATTTCTCTGTATTTAATGTATGTCTCTTTGGATACGATTTCTTCAGATATTGTGGGATTTTTTGGTAATGTCAAACAGTGCCACTTGTCTATTTATACTTATGTATTTTTCTGTGTATCCATACTATATTTATATTGTGATTATGTTTATGATGGTAATTTCCTTACTTATTACATGTTTGAATAATCTGATATTTCCTATTTTTCTTACAAGTAACCAGCAGGCATCCTTCCTGTAATGTAACCTGCAAACATTCTTCTATATACTGTAAATAACCTCTGATATCTGTTCCAATTTAAATCCTGTGGGAAAAGTTGGCTTTGTCTTCATTGTTGTTGTTGTTTTCCAGTAATAGGTCTTGAACTGGGGGCCTGGGCACTCTACCTGAGCTGCCCTGTCTGAAGAAAAGCACTCTACCACTTGAGCCACAATGAGACTACTTGTCATTTCTGTTTATGTGATACTGCTTTATTCAACCAGGGGTTGATGCATGATAGGCAAGCAGTCAACCACAAAGCTATTTTCCCACCCTCTTCTATATACTGTATTATTCATAGAAAACTGACAGTTGGTTTGCAAACTGCATATTTAATAGAGATGTCATCTTTTTTCAAGTATTTAGATGCCATGTTTGGTAGAATCTGTGACATTCATATACATGCAAGGGCTCATATACTCCTTTGAAAACCTCATTATGTGTTAGCTCTTATCTGCTTGGCTAATTTGAATGTTTTGTTCCTAAAACAGTAACCAAACATCTTATGTACAGAACAAGGACCATCCTTAGGCTGAAGCATGAAGCTTCAGAAGAATTAGCCTTAATGTTGTCATGCCAGACTTGTACACCTCAGAATTCTCTTGTCTCTATTGCTAATAACAGAGAAATGGTCTGATATATTAGGGAAACTTTCTATTAGTAAAATAGAGCCAAATATTTCTACATAAATTTTTCTTTATTCTATATATAGATAATGGAACAAGTTCCAAACATTTTATGTAAGAGAAAAGCATATATGAAGAAGAATAAAATTCCAGACTTGATCTTCTCATGACTCAGGGATAATTTATTTGATGAAAATGTGCCATTACAGAAGCCCATGTCCTTTGAATATGTGGCTATGGACTTCAGCTGGGAGGAGTGGCAGGACCTGGACATTGCTCAGAGATGTAGTGCTGGAGACCTACAGCAACCTGGTGCTCTGGGTGAGCAAAAGTCACATTGACAGGCTGGGAATATCGCCTAGTGGCAAAGTGCTCATCTCCTATACATGAAGCCCTGGGTTCGATTCCTCAGCACCACATATATAGAAAAAGCTGGAAGTGGTGCTGTGGATCAAGTGGCAGAGTGCAAGCCTAGCCTTGAGCAATAAGAGGCCAGCGATAGTGCTCAGGCCCTGATTTCAAGCCCCAGGCCTCACAAATAAAACAAAAACCAAACAAAAGTCACATTGACACACAAGGTCAAGTGCTTTGTTTTTAGTAGAACTGTGAATATATATAAAAGTGTTAATGCTATTTAGAAGTAAGAATCCAGTCCACGGGAAGTGTTACTTCTTTCAAAGAAAATCCTCCTCTTGATGATATTACTCCAGAGGCAATTATATTTTTATTCTTCAAGAAGTAAATAGCCACAGTTTGGCAACTTTTCTGACATATGTTTTATTAAGAGGGGACTGTTCTGAAATTGAGATGATTGTTATAGATGGATATATAATCTAGACTAAAATGCATGACTCCTGAACGTGTGTCCTGCAAATTACCAGTATAAAAGGACATTTAAAATCAAGAGCTGGCACTGGGCATACCATTTCATACCTGTAATCCTAGCTATTGAATCCTGAAGAACAAGGTTTGACACCACCCCAGGAGCAAGAGTCCCCATGAAACAGACTCTTTTGTTCCAATTAGCCAATCTAAAAGGAGTAGGGAAACTGTTATTGAAAGATGTAGAACACTAGCCTTGAGCAAAAGAGCTCAGGGACCTTGGCCATGCATTGAGTTCAAGCAGAAACAATGAGGAAAAAAACCCCAAAGCTTCTATTTACAGGAAACTTCAACCATAGAGCTCATGAGAAATTAGAAACTAGATTTAGGAGCAACATTATATACCATAATTTCTGAGGTCATTACAGCAGGGAGGATCCAGAACGAGGAATGGGTCTGTACTGTTTCCTCTAAACAGGGCACTGTGATTTTAAACCCAAATTGATTGTCAAGCTGGAGGAAGGTACAGAACAATGGATGGGAGAAGCTCCAACTAAGAATTCCACGGGTGAGTGAATGCATCCTATACAGTGATGTTGCAGACAGAGCCCTGTTGGTAAGTTCATGTTGAGCTGTACTGAGCAGTAATGTTCCTCGTTCCCCTGAGTCCTGTATTTGGCAGAGAATTAGGTGATTCTTTGTCCTAAGGAGTGGAAAGTGAAAAATTCATGTGGAGACATATTAAGTTCTGTGTGGGAATAGAGTTAATTTAGCAAATGTCTTTCTCCTTGTGATACTATTTCTGAAACAAAAAAGAATATGAGAAATGTACACTTTGTGTCATTTCTGCTTTGTACCATTATGCAGGTCTGAGCAAATCAGAAGGACACGAGTATTGCTGTCCACGAAGAAGGAAAAGAGCTTCTCAATGATTGTGGTATTCACAAACAAAACCTTTAGTGTACCAAGCATGATTACCTGAGTGGTGGTTTGGAATATCCTTTCTCATCAATGGTTCTGAGGGTCAGGAGTGTCAGTAAAGTAATTTTGATGACACCCAGAAGGATGGGGGAAATCAGATTTAAAAATTCCCACATATGCCTATAGTAATTCTTGGTGAGAAGTTAGAGACTTGTAGAAATGTGGGGATAAATCCTTACTCACAGGAACTATTCCTGCGTAGGTGAAAGGCAAGGATTTTATAAAACACTTTTGTGATCTATGAACCTAAAAAATTGCTGTTCCTAACCTAATAGTTGAGAAGAAAAGCAGCACAGAACACAGGAAGAAAACACAGCAAGTATTCTTCGATATCAAAACTTATTTGTAAGGGTAACTAACTGAATGCTAATGGGAGATTGTAAATACTCACCATAAAATTATTGCTATAAAACTCTTAATTATGTAATTTGAGTAATTATTTCTTTTGCTGTAAAAGAAAACAAGTAAAACAGAAAAACATTATTTTGCATTGTATTATATTAGTATGAATTTCTTCCATAATTCTTTAGGGGTTAAGCATGTATTTCTCATTAATTCCTAGTATTGATATTTTAAATTCTATAATAATTATTAAGTGTGGAAATTTCGTAAGTTTTACATTAAAAGCTCTTTGGATCTCATTCATGTTTTTTTTTCCTTGTTTTTGGATGCATCATTTTAGATGTCCAAGGAATGGATGACATACTTAAGACTTGCCGGGAAATTCCAGATAATTGGCTTCGTGATTTAGCAACGCTGTGGAGGAAACAGTGAGATTAGTTAGAGCTTCTAATGTGAGCTCAATACACGTGCCAGTGCTGAGTGGGAATAATGGGAACTCCTTAGAAATGAGGACTGAGGCATCCATTGCATGTCAGAACATGCTTCCCTACAGTGAGCCTGAAGAGATGCATGCTGGATCCAGGCCTGGTGTCTATCATGTAGTGGAAAAATCCCTCAGCCATATGAAACATTTTACTCAACATTCTGAGAGTCCAAATGAGCATCAGTATTTCAAGGTGGTAAAGAAGGTATGGTATTAAACTCAGAGACCATATTCTTTAAAAATAATGGTGTTTGTGTGGGAGAACATTCCCAGAACCATAATGAATACAGAGAATGCAATGGTAAATCTGCTCTCACTGGCCAAGAAATATTTCAGGGAGTGAGGAAATCACCTGAATGCACTGTATGGGAGAAAACATTCTGCTTCAGACCTACAGTCAGTAGACATCAGAAGGGACACAATGGAAACCATCCCTGTCCATGGAGTGAACCTGAGAAAACTTTCAATAAGGAAATCGATCTTATTAACCATTGCAACAAATATCCAGAGAAGTCTGATTAGTATAACAAAGGTGGAAAGAAACCATATGAATGTAACCAATGTGGAAAGTCTTTTACCTGGAAGTCACATGTTAGTGTTCATCAAAGAACCCACACAGGGGAGAAAACTTATAAATGTAACCAATGTGGGAAGGTCTTCACACACTGCTTCTCTCTAAGAAATCATAAGAGAATTCACAGGTGAAAAACCCGATAAACTTAACACATGGAAACAGCACTCAACAGCATAAGAGGAGTCACACAGATGAGAAACTATGAATATAGCCAATGTGAATACCACATGAGCAAGGGTGCGGCTATAAAACAATTTGATGTTGTTAACCTGAGGTGGCACTTGCAAACCTAATGTCCTATATCAACAAAAACCTTTGTACTAGTAACAAATAGAACAATGATTGAATGAATTAATAGATACAGAAATCATTACCTACCGAGGTAGAAAGACAAATGTAATCACAATATTATATGTAAATCACTAATTCAATTAATTAACAAATAATTGCTATGAAATTGCATGAAAACTAGCTATGCAAGCCCAAAGTACAACATTTAGTTCTATCGATGAATCTCAAGTATATTTGCAAAGAGAACTCATGATGAACAAAAAAGCCTAATGAAAATCCCTTGGACGGAACTTGTCATCTGGGCACAAAACATAGATGTGTTATTTGAAAACTGTCATCTCATGGGTGCATTGTCTTCTCTTCCCAGAGTATATAAAATAGAATTCATCTGTAGTGAAAAAATTGGAAGAATTTTTTTACTTTTAAGAAACACTTAATACTAGGTATGGGAATATGGCCTAGTGGAAAGAGTGCTTGCCTTGTATACATGAGGCCCTGGATTTGATCCCTGAACACCACATATATAGAAAAGGCCAGAAGTGGCGCTGTGGTAGAGTGCTAGCCTTTAGCAAAAAGAAGCCAGTGACAGTGCTCAGGCCCTGACTTCAAGCCCCAGAACTGGCAAAAAAAAAAAAAAAAGTAATACTATACTGTCACCACTAATACCAACTTTGGAAATATAGTCTGATTTCACTATAAGGTTCTTGGCTACTTACAAATAGTAAAGTATCAATCTTTTCCATCTCAGGCCAACATATATAAAATAGTAAATACAGATATACATAACTATATATTTATAATTGTGTTATATTTATATATTGTTCTGTTCGATAATATACTATTATATATGTTATATATGTATGTGTGTGTGTATATATATATATATATATATATATATATCAAGAAAGTAATCATGTAGTAGGATTTACTTCATTCTGAGATTTATCCATCTGTTAGAGTACTTATATATGTTCTGTGGACAATCCGATAGTACTAAGCCAAGAATTCCTAAACTTAAGTATGGAATAAAACCTAAGGATTTGGTAAATTCAATATTCTGATCTGCAGTGGGCTGGGAATAAGGCCTGGTGGCAAGAGCACTTGCCTTCTATACATGAAGCCCTGAGTTTGATTCCCCAGCACCACATATATAGAAAATGGCCAGAAGTGGCGCTGTGGCTCAAGTGGCAGAGTGCTAGCCTTGAGCAAAAAGAAGCCAGGGACAGTGTCAGGCCTTGAGTCCAAGCCCAATACTGGCAAAAAAAAAAAAAAAATTCTGATCTGCAGACATCGTTGGTTTTAATTTACAAGTACTGAGTATGGAGGGCCGTCATCACTTTAATTTATTTAAATATGGATTTCTAACAAATTCCAAAAGAATGTTGGTGCATCTGGATTGCACACTCCACTGTGAGCCTCACTTAAGGAATTCTGACTTACTATAGAAATCAAGCACCTTTACATCTAGAATTACTTTCTGTTGAGATGTATTCAAAGTGACAAGTATTTATACTCTGGAGAGACTTTCATTGAACATTCTAAGAGTGGCGTATCCTAGTGCAACACAGGAAGTTTACACTTGTAATCGTTGCTAGACATTAGGGTAAGACCTCATATGACAGTTCAAAGTCAGTGTCGGGAGAACCTTTGGGACTTTTACCCCTATTAATTAATAAAAACCAAAAAGTACAGCACAAAGCTTAGAAAGTGCACCAGGCCAGCATTCAAACCACAATGTATAGTACTTTCACAGAATGATGAAGATGAGGATGATAGTGTTAATGACTGCAGTGATTAAAAAAAAAAGTGGAATGCTCTAGTTTCAAATATGTGGAAAAGAAAACCAGGAAAATGGGCTGTGAATGTGGCTTCGTGGTCGAGTGCCTGCCTGGCATGCATGAAGCCCTGGGTTCAATTCCTCAGTAGCACATAACCAGAGAAGGCTGGTAGTGGCACTGTCGCTCAAGTGGTAGAATGTTAGCCTTCAGCAAAATGAAGCTCAGAAACAGCACCCAGGCCCTGATTTCAAGACTGGCAGCAACAACAAACCCCCACAAAAACAAAAAAGAATACCAGGAAAACTGAAGTGAATTATATATTCATAATAGTTGTGGATGGCTGGACAAGATCCATCTCAGGTTTTCTTTTATTCTCCAAGTTGTTTTAAAAGCAGCCTAAGCTTACCCAGGCACAGTCTCATGTCTCTGTTCCTAGTGACTCAGGAGGGGCTGGGAATATGGCCTAGTGGCAAGAGTGCTTGCCTCATATACATGAGGCCCTGGGTTCGATTCCTCAGCACCACATATACAGAAAATGGCCAGAAGTGGCGCTGTGTCTCAAGTGGCAGAGTGCTAGCCTTGAGCAAATAAGAAGCCAGGAACAGTGCTCAGGCCCTGAGTTTGCGGCCTAGGACTGGCAAAAAAAAAAAAAAAAAAAAAAAGAAAAGAAAAAGAAAAAGACTGACCATTCCTAGTGACTCAGGAGACTGAGATCTGAGTATTACATTTCAAAGGAATCCTGGGCAGATAAACACGTGAAACTGGAATGTTTAATTAGGTAGTAAAATTTTGAAGTCAACCTGTGGCTTAATTATGGAGCAGAAAAGAGCAGTTGTGTGCTTGAAGGTGTGAGTGGAACACTGGAGAGAGGAAGGCAAGGAACCTCACCCTTCCCAAGATGCCAGGTTGTATTTGCAAAGATATCCCTTGAGTATTATGACTGCATCAATGAGCCATTTAGTACCTATGAATATGCTCATTACATGCTTGTAGACTGAATTCACTCCTCAAACTGCTGTAAATTTCATGCATTTTTTGAGTGAAGATAGCTTCATTATTGCCATTTTCTAGATTCTTGGGCTACAATGCTTCTGCCTTTTAAGGCAGTTACTAGAGAAGAAACCAGATAAGAATACAGTGAGTGCTACAACAGTGGTGTACATAGGCCCTTGTAGAAACACTAGTGCAAATAACAGTGTAGCAAGAGTCAGCCTGATAATGACCTGTGAATAATATGGTGACCACTATAGTTATTTTTAGTTAGCTTTCTTTATTATTATGTGCAGAGGGATTTTTTTTGCAAGTTTTTATTATCAAACTGATGTACAGAGAGGTTAGTTTCATACGTTAGGCATTGGATACATTTCTTGTACTGTTTGTTACCTTGTCCTTCAGACCCCCCTCCCCCCTCCCCCTTCCCCCCTGAGGTGTTTAGTTCACTTACACCAAACAGTTTTGCAAGTATTGCTTTTGTTGTTGTTTCTCTTATTTTACCCTTTGTCTCTCAATTTTGGCATTCCCTTTCAATTTCTTAATTCTATTACCAGTATACACGGTTTCCAATATACTCAGATAAGATTACAGAGATAGTGTAGATACAATCACAAGAAGGTGATACAAGAACATCATCAATAATAGAAGCTACAGATACACATGGGACGTTGAAAGTAGTTACAACTGTGATATAACAATCGTTTCCATAACATGGAGTTCATTTCACTTAGCATCATCTTATGCATTCCTAAGGGCATAGATATTAGGTTCTTGTGATGCTCTGCTATTACTAGCCTAAACCTGTACTAATTATTCCGAATAAGGGAGACAATAGAGTCTATGTTTCTTTGGGTCTGGCTCACTTCACTTAGTATAATTTTTTCCAAGTCCTTCCATTTCCTTACAAATGGGGCAATGTCATTCTTTCTGATAGAGGCATAAAATTCCATTGTGTATATGTACCACATTTTCCTGATCCATTCGTCTACTGAGGGGCATCTGGGTTGGTTCCAGATTCTAGCTATGACAAATTGTGCAGCGATGAACATGGTTGTACTGGTGGCATTACTGTGATTTTGTTTGTGGTCTTTTGGATAGATACCCAAAGGTGGGGCTGCTGGGTCATAGGGGAGTTCTATATTTAGCCTTCTGAGGAGTCTCCATACTGCTTGCCAGAGTGGCTGAACCAGTTACATTCACACCAACAATGAAGTAGGGTGAGGGATTATAACTAGATGAGTCATTCACTTTTGATCTCTCCATCAAGACTTAGGACCATCAAAAATAAACAGAATATTTGAATATATAGATATAGTAGGTGCTTAGACCTGGGATGATAAGAAGGAGCATTGTTTTACAAGCAGTAAGATTCCTTGAGATAAGTTATGGAGACAGCGGGAATGTTGCCTAAGTGAATGTAATAATTGCCATTGAGCTGTGTTATTGAAGATAGCTAATAGTCAATATTACATGTATTTCACCACAGTAAAAATTTAATGGAAAGAAAGAAATTTTTTTGCTTCACAATGAGGCTAGAACTCTGGTGCTGGGCACTGTCGCTGAGCCTTTCAGCTCAAGGATAAAGCTATACCACACTGAGGCACAGTGCAATTTTCCAATTTCTGGTGGTTAATTGCAGATGTATCTAATGGAATTCCTTACAAAGGCTGGCTTTGAAACAAGATCCTCAGATCGCAGCTTCCTGAACTGTAAGGATTACAGGCCTGAGCAACTGGCGCCTTGCTCATAGGACGTTTGAGGTCACACCCCGTACCCAGGGAGGTAAACTGAAGAACTCATGTAAACATCACTAGAGATTATTAAACCCCTGACCTACTATCCAGCAGCTTCAATAACACTGACTTTCAAGGAACAAAACAAGATGAAGAACTCGGGCTAGAGGAAGTCACATGGCCACCACTATATTTGGCAATGGCAAATAAGTAGTGATACAGAGAACTAAGCAAGGCTGCCCCTCTTTTTAAAGGATTAGCACTGAGAGTTTCTGCTTATGACACACAGATAAACCTCTTACTTTTTCCTTTGTTTTCTAGGCTTATGTGCTCAGGTTGCTGTGCCTTTTCTTATCTTTCTAATTTTTAAGTCAAAACAAGATTTGAATATTATTTCCTTGTAAAGAATCTTTCCATGTCAGAAAAACCCATGTACAATATTCACCATCATTTACAGAAACAAACCACTGAAGAGAACAGTGTCTGTAGTTTTAATTGTGCAAAAACAAAAGATAATTTTAGAGCATTTATGCTCAGGTTCTTATTGCAATAAAGAACACACACAATTATAATAAAGCACAATGGAAGCTGTTTGTGGTATTTTTCTTTTTTCTTTTGCCAGTCCTGGCACTTGGGACTCAGGGCCTGAGCACTATCCCTGGCTCCTCTATGCTAAAGCCTAGGACTCTGCCACTGGAGCCACAGCGCCTCTTCTGGCCTTTTCTATATAAGTGGTGCTGAGGAACTGAACCCAGGGCTTCATCTATACTAGGCAAGGGGTCTTGCCACTAGGCCATAATCCCAACACGTTTATGGGTTTCAATTAGATAATACAGGGTATTATAATTTGTATAAATGGTAATATAAAACCTTTCCAAAGAAAATACCCTGATTCTAGAAACCTACTTTGAAGACATTCTATCTAAACTTTTCTCTATTTTTTGCCAGGCCTGGGTATTGAACTCAGGGCCTGAGCAGTGTCCCTGGCTTCTTTCTGCTCAAGGCTAGCACTCTACCACTTGAGCCAGAGAGCCACATCTGGCTTTTTCTATATATGTGGAGCTGAGGAATCAAACCCAAGTCTTCATGTGTACGAGGCAAGTTCTCTGCAACGAGGCCATATTCCCAGCCCAAACAATGATCTTATTATTGTTTTTGACACTGAAATATATCTCCTCTAGCATCCTCTGCTAAGCCTTCACAAATTTGTGTTTGGTATAGTAATGGGGTCCGAGTGGGGGGAATCCTCCATCCCTTCAATTGTTCACCACTCAGAGACAGCCTCAAGTACCAAGAGGGGTTTATTGGAGAAGTAAACAGCAGAATGGCCATCCAAGGCCACAGCCTTGGAGCTGGGGAGAAGCACACTGGGCTGGGCTCAGGGCCGGGTTATATAGGCAAATATCACATGGTCAAGGCAGGCCACATGCAGGTGGCCAAGGAGGTTACAACACTTGCAGACAAACAGCATAGTCATGTCAGGTCATAGGCAGGTGGCCAATGGAGTTACAGTCTGCCTCATAGTAACTTGCTGAAAGAACCTATCATTTTAGATAGCATGGGCCCACGAATTTGGCAGGTCTCCACACAATGCAGGTGGGGGTAAGGCTGCTCCTTCCTGAAAGGGCACAGGTTGCTGGGCTGCTTTACTATCACTAGCCCCTAACAAGTACCATGGACTTGCTTTAACTCATGCTGCTATTAATCAGGCCAAGCTCTTAAATGCCAGAGAAAATTGGGAACTATTTTTAATGAAGTGACAACACTTATGTATAATGATGATGCTGAAAAAAAGGTATCAGGATAGCAAAGGATTGACTGGGTGCAGAGAACTGTGCAATAAATTAGCACCAGTGGGCTCACTGTGTGCTGGCCAGTTTGGGCAGAGCAGGGATAACTACCTTTAAATTCAAACAATTCTGATTTTTAAAGTTCCCTGGTTACATTGCAGACCATGAATATTATCTCTTTCAACTAGATGAATTGATTCAAATAAAACAAAAATTCAAATGTCAGTATAATTGTAGCTTTCTCAACATCCCCTAATGAGTGAAGCTTCAATAATCTTGGGGCTCGAGCTGAGAGCTTTTGTGCTCTAGGCTAAATGTTCTACCACTTGAGGCACAGCTCCACTTCCAGTTTACTGTTGGTTAACTGGAGATGAGAGTCTCAGAGTCTTTCTTGCCCAGGGAGTCTTCCACCCTTGATCCTCAGGTCTCACCCCCCTGAGTAGCTAGGCTTAAAGATATGAACTATGACACCCAGGACAATTTCTCTTTGGTCTCATGTACATCAAACAGGCTCTTAAGGTCTAGTCTGATGTTCATTCAAGCACTTCACACTCTGTTTCACAAGGTGGATGAAGCAGCAAGAGATGCAGGGGGCAGATCCAGTCAGGGGACACATGTCAGAGTGAGGACTGAAGGCATCTATCTGGAGAACACCCATAGAGTATGGGGGAATCCTTTGACGCTTCTTGTACCACAACTTTTTTTTTCTTTTGTCCAGTCCTGGGCCTTGTACTCTGGGCCTGAGCACTGTCCCTGGTTTCTTTTTGTTCAAGGTTAGCAATCTGCCACTTGAGCCACAGCATCACCTCTGTCCATTTTCTGTATATGTGGTGTTGGATAATTGAACCCAGTGCTTCATGTATATGAGGCAAGCACTCCTGCCACTAGGCCATATTCCCAGCCCCTGATGCTTCTTATGCCTACATTCAGTTCATGTAAACTATCAGAGATTTGTTTCATAAAGGGAGTTGCAGGTATACTTGTGGAGCTACTTCATAGACTCAATAGAGGGTTGCCCCTGTTTGAATTAGAAATGTAATTATTTAAATGAGTCGGGAAAACCCATTAGGTGAGGGTTGATATTTTGTTCTTTAAGTTGTGAGGAAAAACAATCCCTGTCCTTCCCCAAAGAAAAGAGTAACAAACCTAGAGCTGGGCTCAGAGTACAGGGGTTTTGGTAGCCCTGTGGATTGCAGCTTATTACATTCATACCACTGTAAGCAAAGTCTGTGGCTTAACTAGGCCCTAACATGCATCAGTTCCTTGATCTATGTGAAAAGGGAAATTTTCAGCTGTCACTTGGGGGTAAATTCTTTTCTGCTCTTCTTCACTGAAATATATTAATACTTAGTTGGTGAGATATTGAATTTTTGCCTGGTTATAGGATTATCCATCAGTGCACTAAACTCTCCATTGCCTCCTCCATCCTTTTTGGGGAACTGTCTTAGGAAAGATGGTGCTGTGAGCACCCACTCTCCTCTGGCTTTGTAAAACAGCACTAGAATGCTGCACATCAACTACATTGCCATTTTCATGATGGCGGTACAGAGGGGACACGGCAGGGGGTATGGGTGCTCAAAGCCATAGATCCCCTTACGCACTGGCTTATGGGTTTGGTTTTAGGTATTTGTTCATTAATTTCCAGCACTGGGGCTTGAACTCAGAGCATCATGCTCTACTTTGTTAAATTTTTTTGTTGATAAGGGGATGTACATAGAGGGTACAGTTACATAATAAGGTAGTGAGTACATTTCTTGTCATATTTGTTACACCCTCCTTCATTTTTCTTTCTCTTCCCTAGTTCAGATAAGCATATATACAATATCCAGTGTACCAGAATCATATACAGTGACCAACTGGGGTATGTCAAAGGAAATTCACCTAGTACATTAAACATAATGACGACAGTAAAATCCTCCTGTTTCCATCTCTTGGAGTTCATTTTGCTTAGTCTCATCTTATATAATCATATGTATGTAGCTGTTGAGCTATTGTGCTCCTGGCAGGTCTATCCTAGACCTTTTTATATTTATTTAGTAATTGTTTGGTTTTAGAGACATGATGTAAAGTCGCTGACCAAAACAGTAGAAATACCATTTGAAAAGAAGTTTATTTTACAGACATGATCTGTCCTCAGTGCTCTAGGCTTGTCTCGCTCAACATTATTCATTCCAGAACTGACCATTTCCCTGTGAATGCCATTATTTTATCATTTTTTTTGCCATTAAGATTACCATTAAGTACACATTAAACAAGAGATTATCTAAAATCAAATGTAACACTTTTGAAAGAGACATATTCTAAAGTACCTGATTTCAATGACAAATTAAAAATTTACTGAGTAGTCTGATTTCTAAGTTTATCTTACTGTTGGTCTTTGTTTTCTCTACTCAAGTCTGGTGCTTTAACACTTGGGCTACAGTTCCACTTCTGACTTTTTGCTGCTTAATTGCAAATAGTCGTGTGGAATTTTCTGCATGGACTGATTCTGAATCTAAATCCTCAGCCCACAGGCTCCAGAGTAGCTAGAATGAGAGGTGTGTGTCAAGGGCCAGCTTCATTGGCTACTGTGTTGATAATTTAGGTGGTCCAAATCAGTAAAAGATGTGGTTTTAGGGGCTGGGAATGTGTCCTAGTGGTCCTTTGTGCTTGCCTACCATGAATAAAGCACTGAGTTCGATTCTCCAGTACTACATATATAAAAAAAGCCAAAAGTGGTGCTGTGGCTCAAGTGATAGAGTGCTAGTCTTGAGCAATAAGAAGCCTGGGACATTGCTCAGGGCCTGAATTCAAACCCCAAGGATAGCACATAAAAAAGGAATTACTTTAGAAATTGGGTCTCAAAAATTATACAGAACCAAAAGATGTTCTGTATTCAGAAGAAAACTGATAGTACATCTTTATTTTGGGCTCCCAGCTCTTCCATGGACCTAGAACATTTCTCATCTTCCATTTCCATATGTGAAGCAGTAGAATCATTGAACATGCAGCTCTTGTGCCTCTCTATCCCAGGGTCCAGAGCCATCTTTCTTTTTCTATATGAGTTTGTTGATCATTGCACACTCAATAAGAGACAGCATGCCATGGCTGTTCCTTTCTAACTGGTGTATTTTCTTTAGCTGATTGTATTCAAGGTTCATCTCTAGTGTAATTTTGTAGTAATATTTTCTTCCTTTTCAATGCATTCAAGAATTGTTTTATGTGTTCCTATGTCTTGTTGGTGAGTAATAATGTAGCATTTTTTAAAGTAGTTACACTCCTCGCTAGACTTCTTTTGCACAGGTGTGTTTTCTCGGTGAAAGACTTCCCACACTGGTTAGATTCATGATTCCTGAACTTTGTAAATTCTGTTATGTTTCCTTAAGGATGACCTGACCCTGAAGGACTTTCCAAATGTGCTGCATTCCTAAGGTTTCTCTCCTGTGTATATTTGCTGATGAACAGGAAGATGGGATTTCTGGGTGAAAACTTCCCACATGTGCTAAATCCATAGTTTCTTTCATGTGTGTGTGTTCTCATGAAAAGCAAGGTGTGACTTCCAGGTGAGTGATTTTCCACATTGATTACATTGATAAAGTTTATCACTTGTTTGAACTCACTTCTGTGTACTTAGATATGACTTGTGGGTTAACAACTTTCCACAGTCGTTATGGTTTCTCTTCTGTGTTGACTGATGAATATTAACATGTCTTCTGGGTGAAAGACATTCCACTTGTGTTACATTTGTAAGGTTTCTCTCCTGTATGTGTTCTCTCATGAGCACTAAGGCTTGATTTCTGGGAAAAACACTTCCCACATGTGTTACATTTATACGGTTTCTCTCTTCTATGTGTGCTCTCATGAGCACTAACAACTGATTTCTGGGCAAATGACTGTCCACATGTGATACAATTATAAGGTTTCTCTCCTGTATGTATTCTCTCAGGAGCTCTAAGGCTTGATTTCTGTGTAAAATACTTCACATGTGTTACAATTATAAGGTTTCTCTCCTGTATGTGTTCTCTCATGAACACGAATCCTTGATTTATCTGCAAAACGCTTTCCACATGTGATACATATATAAGGTTTCTCTCACGTATGTGTTCTCTCATGAAGACTTACATATGATTTCTTGGTAAAACACTTTCCACATGTGGTACATTTGTAAGGTTTCTCACCTGTATGTCTTCTCTCATGAACTCTTAGGTATAATTTCAGGGTAAAACATTTTCCACATGTGGTACATTTGTAAGGTTTCTCTCCTGTATGTATTCTCTCATGAGCAGTAATGCTTGATTTCTGGACAAAAGACTTTCCACATGTGTTACACTTATAAGATTGCTCTCCTGTATGTGCTCTCTCATGAAATCTTTGATATGATTTCCGGGTAAAAGACTTTCCACATGTGTTACATTTATAAGGTTTCTCTCCTGTATGTGTTCTCTCATGAAGATTAACATGTGATTTGTGGGCAAAAGACCTTCCACATGTGATACATTTATAAGGTTTCTCTCCTGTATGTGTTCTCTCATGAAGACTTAGGGCTGATTTCCAGGTAAAATACTTTCCACATGTGTTACATTTATAAGGTTTCTCTCCTGCATGTGTTCTCTCATGATGACTTAGGTATGATTTCTGGGCAAAACACCTTCCACATATCTTACATTTATAAGGTTTCTCTTCTGTATGTGTTCTCTCATGAACACTAACACATGACTGACGGGCAAAAGACTTTCCACATGTGTTACATTTATAAGGTTTCTCTCCTGTATGTGTTCTCTCATGAACACTAAGCTTTGTTTTCCTGCCATAAGACTTTCCACATGTGTTACATTTATAAGGTTTCTCTCCTGTATGTATTCTCTCATGAAGACTTAGGTATGATTTCTGGGCAAAAGACCTTCCACATGTGTTACATTTATAAGGTTTCTCTCCAGTATGTGTTTTCTTATGAAGACTTAGGTATGATTTCCGGGCAAAAGATCTTCCACATGTGTTACATTTATAAGGCTTCTCTCCTGTATGTGTTCTCTCATGAAGACTTAGGTATGATTTCTTGAAAAAAGACTTTCCACATGTGTTACATTCATAAGGTTTCTCTCCTGTATGAGTTCCATGATGAATACTGAGTTGAGTTTTCCAGGTGAAGGACTTCCCACACTGGTTACATTCGTATGGTTTCCCAACTGAGTGAATTCTATTATGTGCATTTAAAATTGTCCTCAACCTCAAAGATTTTCCACATTTGTTACATAGATGAGGTCTCTCACCTGAGTCAATTTTGTTATGTCTTCTAAGAATTTTCTTGCTCCTGAAGGAATTTTCACATATATTACATTCATAATGTTTCTCACTAATATGTATTCCATTATGTGTTCTTAGAGTTGACATGTGTTTGTCGGACTTTCCATATTTGTTGCATTCATAATGATTTTCTCCCACATAAGCACAATTATTTTTAAAGAATATGGTCTTTGAGGTTAATACAATCCCTTCTCCACCATCTGTGAAATACTGCTGCTCACTGGGACTCTTGGAATTTTGATTAAAAGTCTCCATGTTGCCAAGAGATTTTTCATCTACATGAGAGACACCAGGCCTGGATCCAGCATGGATCTCTTCAGGCTCAAAATGGAGAACCATACTCTGATATGCAATGGATGCCTCAGTCCTCATTCCTAAGGATTTCCTACTATTCCTATGCAGCTCTGGCATGTGTTTAGGGCTCAAATGAAAAGATCTCAATAATCTCACTCTTTCATCCACAGGGTTGCTTTTGCTGATTGCTACTTCACACAGCCATTCTTCTGGACTTTCCTTGCAACTCTTAATCATGTCATCAATTTCCAGGACATCTAAAATGATTCATCAAAAAATAAATAAACATGAGGATCAAAGACATCCAAATAAAAACAGATACCCTGAAAACACTAAAAGAATAAGTAGGAGAAACACTTGGGTCCTTGGCACAGGATGAAATTGCCTTAATAAAGGCCCAGAAATGCTACAAATCAAAGAAAGGTTGGGCAAATGGAACTGCATAAAACTGCAGAGCTTTTGCTGGGCAAAAGACATAGTTTCAAAGATAAACAGAAAGCCCACAGATTGGGAACGTATCTTTACCAGCCCTACAATGGACAAAGGCCTCATATCTAAAATATATTCAGAACTAAAAAAATTAAATTCCGGGCTGGGATATGGCCTAGTGGCAAGAGTGCCTGCTTCATATACATGAGGCCCTGGGTTCGATTCCCCAGCACCACATATACAGAAAATGGCCAGAAGGGGCGCTGTGGCTCAGGTGGCAGATTGCTAGCCAAGAGCTGGAAGAAGCCAGGGACAGTGCTCAGGCCCTGAGTCCAAGGGCCAGGACTGGCCAAAAAAAAAATTTAAAATTAAATTCCTCCCAAATAAAACCTCAAAGAACCAAGCGCCCCCTCAACAAGTGAGCTAAATACTTAAAAAGAGACTTCTCTGATGAGGAAATGAGAAAGGCCAAGAGACATATGAAAAAGTACTCTTCGTCACTGGCCATAAAATAAATGGAAGTCAAACAACATTGAGATTCCACCTCAACCCAGTAAGAATGCCCTTTATTAGGAAAAAAAAACAGTAACAAATGTTGGAGGGGATGAGGACAAAAGGAACCCTACTTCATTGGAACAAATCTTCATTAAAGAGTCTCCTTTGTTAGCTAAAGGAAGACACTTTGTGTCATGAGACTCTTGCCCCCTGCATAGAGCCTCCCTGGGGAGACTTGTATGCACAGCTGCTCCAGCCAAAGCTTTTGACAGTAAATAGGGAAGTCAGTGATCTAAGATAATTAGTCTTGAGGAAATAGTAGCTAGCTGATAAGAGTTCTGCCTTGACTGGTTTGATCCTTTGTAGTAATGACACCCTTTGTAGTAGTGATAACCTTTGTAGTAGCAATAACCTTTGTAGCGACATCCCTTGCAGTAGCGACATTCGCAACTTTTGTATTGAACTTATAGGCACAGGAAGGAACTTCCTGAATAGAGTCCCAGGGGCACAACAGATGGGGAGAGTCTCGACAAATGGGATTACTACAAAACAAAAAGGTTCTGCACAGCTAAAGACATAGCCACCAAAGTAGAAAGACAGCCAACCATACGTGAAAGTATCTTTTCCAGCACAGCAACAGACAAAGGCCTAATATCCGTCATCTACAGAGAACTCAAAAAACTAAGCCCCTCCAAGCCCAGTAAACCAATTATGAAATGGGCAAAGGAGCTAAAGAGACACTTCACAAGAGAAGAGATAAAAATGGCAAAGAAACACATGAGGAAATGTTCAACATCCCTGGCAGAAAAGGAAATGTAAATAAAAACAGCCCTGAGATACCACCTCAATCCAGTTAGAATGGCCTATACTCTGAACTCAGGCAACAACAAATGCTGGAGTGGATGCAGGGAAAGAGGAACCCTTCCTCCCTATCGGTGGGAGTGAAAATCAGTACAACCTCTTTGGAGAACAGTATGGACGTTCCTCAAAAAGCTCAACATAGGGCTGGGAATATGGCCTAGTGGCAAGAGTGCTTGCCTCCTACACATGAAGCTCTCAGCTCAATACCCCAGCACCACATATATGGAAAACGGCCAGAAGGGGCGCTGTGGCTCAGGTGGCAGAGTGCTAGACTTGAGCGGGAAGAAGCCAGGGATAGTGCTCAGGCCCTGAGTCCAAGGCCCAGGACTGGCCAAAAAAAATAAAAGCTCAACATAGACCTACCCTATGACCCAGCCATAGCACTCCTAGGCATCTATCCTGAAAAACAGGTCTCGGGATATAAAAAAGACATCTGCACTTCCAAGTTTATCACTGCACAATTCACAATAGCCAAAATATGGAAACAACACAGATCCCCTACACAGATGATTGTATCCAAAAAATACGGTACCTATACACAATGGAATACTACATAGCAATTAGAAATGGTGAAATATTGGTATTCACAGGGAAATGGTCAGAACTTGAACACAGAAAACAAAGGGGCATGATCACCTTGACATATAACTGTTAAGGTGGGTGGAGGGGGAGACAGTAGAGACCAGGTCTGAGAAACAAAAAACTTCTTGTCAAATGGTATTGCCCACAAGTTTCAGTCAGCGACCTTACATTATGTAAATAAAACCAAACAACGAGGTCTAAAGTGGACCTCTCACTGGATCACAACAGCACAAAAGCTCTGTCTGAATGATCATAAAAGACAAGGATAAGCAAACTCTATTGTTGACGTTATATTTAAAGTTCTAGGTGAATTTCCTTTGGCATATGCCACGTGGCTACTGTATATGTTTTTGGTACACTGTGTATTGTATATATGCCTACCTGATCTAGGGAAGGCAAAGAAAAACATGAGTGTAAGATATCACAAGAAATGTACACACTGCCCTATTATGTAACTGTACCCCTTTTGCACAACACCTTGTCAACAAAATTTAATTAATAAATAAATTAAAAAACAAACAAACAAAAAAAGTGAACTTACCACCTGAGCTCTGTCTCCAACAGCACTGTGTAGGATGCATTCACTCACCTTGGAAATTCTTGCCTGAGGCTTCTCCCATCCATGTTTCTATACCTTCCTCTAGCTTGATAATCAACTTGGGTTTAGAAACACAGTGCCCTGTAACGAAGAAACAGTGGAGAACTATTGTTCATGCTGATTCTGGACATCTGTGCTATAATGATCTCAGACATTCTGGTACACAGGTTACTCCAAACTCTGCTTTCTCATTTCTCAATAGCTTCATGGTTGACTTCACATAGAAATACAAGCTTTGGTTTTTTGTTTTTTTTTTTCTGTGTATTCCCTTGAACTCAAGGAATGGCCGAGTCCCAGAGCTCTTTTGCTAAAGGCCAGAGTTCTACCACTTTCTTTTTTTTTTGGCCAGTCCTGGGTCTTGGACTCAGGGCCTGAGCACTATCCCTGGCTTCTTTTTGCTCAAGGCTAGCACTCTGCCACTTGAGCCACAGCGCCACTTCTGGCCATTTTTTTCTGTATATGTGGTGCTGGGGAATTGAACCCAGAGCCTCATGTATACGAGGCAAGCACTCTTGCCACTAGGCCATATCCCCAGCCCCAAGAGTTCTACCACTTTCAATGGATTATTATTATTGTTTTTTTGTTTTTTTGGCAAGTCCTGGGGCTCAGACTCAGGGCCTGAGCACTGTCCCTGGCTTCTTCTTGCTCAAGGCTAGCACTCTGTCACTTGAGCCACAGCGCCACTTCTGGCCATTTTCTGTATATGTGGTGCTGGGGAATCGAACCCAGGGCCTCATATATACGAGGCAAGCACTCTTGCCACTAGGCCATATCCCTAGCCCGGATTTTTTATTTTTAATTGAAGAAAGGATTCTCCTGGAGAATCTTCTGATTTGGCTGGTTTGCATTTCCATACCTAGGATTACAGGCATGAAGAGGACTGCCACGTAAAACCTTCAGATTTTAAATGCCCACTTTCAATTACTGATTTCCTCTGATTGAGTAGAAATATACATTATACCCTAGATTACATATCCATTTATCACAATGGCCACGAGTTTCTTAAGAAACTCCCGTAGAAATAGATTATGTCTCAGAACTGTTGCCTAACTGGTGCTACCTTGACTTCTTGAAGAATGAGAATAAAATTGCCTCTGGACTAATATAATCAAGGGGAGGATTTTTCTTAGAAAGACGCACTACTTCCCATATTCTGTAATCTTGTACCTAAATAGCATTGCACCTTTAATAAATACTCATAGATCTACTAAAATCAAAGCACTTGACCCTGTAAGTTAATGTATCTTTTTCTCACCCAAGGACAACAAGTTGCTGTAGGTCTCCAGCATTACATCCCTATACAAGGTCCTCTGAGCAACGTCCAGGTCCTGCCACTCCTCCAAGCTGAAGTCGATAGCCACATCTTCAAAGGACACGGGCTTCTGTAATGGCACATTTTCATCAAGAAATTAGCCCTGGGGCTGGGGATATGACCTAGTGCCAAGAGAGCTTGCCTCGTATACATGAGGCCCTGGGTTCGATTCCCCAGCACCACATATACAGAAAATGGCCAGAAGTGGCGCTGTGGCTCAAGTGGAAGTGTGCTAGCCTTGAGCAAAAAGAAGCCAGGGACAGTGCTCAGGCCCTGAGTCCAAGGCCCAGGACTGGCAAAAAAAAGAAAAGAAAAAGAAATTAGTCCTGAGTCAGGAGAAGACCAAGTCTGGAATTTTATTCTTCTACAAATGTGATTTTCTTACATAATATTTTGGAGCTTGTTCAGTTATCTATAAAGTAGGAAGAAGAAATATCATAGTAGTAATACTTGGCTCTATATTAACTAGATAATTAGGAATACAATAACAAATACACAATGCCCCTATTAAATCAGGATATTTCTCTTTGCTAGCACCAAAAACAGGATAAACATTCTCAGGTGCAACTAATCTGACACGACAATATTAAGAACAAAAGATGCTTGGAGGGGCTGGGGATATGGCCTAGTGGCAAGCATGCTTGCCACGTATACATGAGGCCCTGGGTTCAATTCCCCAGCACCACATATACAGAAAACAGCCAGAAGTGGCGCTGTGGCTCAAGTGGCAGAGTGCTAGCCTTGAGCAAAAAGAAGCCAGGGACAGTGCTCAGGCCCTGAGTCCAAGCCCCAGGACTGGCCAAAAAAAACAAACAAACAAAAAAGATGCTTGGAATGGTATGTGTAGGTTATTTTGATAAAGTTTACTAAATATCAGCATAACAATTTTTCTGCAGGTTTCACTTCTTCTGAAGCGCCATGCTTCTGCATAAGGATGGCCTTTTTTCTATACATAAATATCTGGTTACTTTTTTTATTAACATAATGGTCAAAGTATCAGTGGAGTTAAGAGCTAATACACAATAGGTATTTGAAAGGAACATATGAGCCCTTGCATATTTGTGAATGCCACAGATTGTACCAAGCATAGAATCAAGATACTTGCAAAAATCAATACCTATATTAATAGACAACTTGGAACAAAATATTATTTTTCTATGAATACTAATGTAAAACCCTTTAATGGCTAGGACTATGTCTTGGTGTCGCACTGTGGTCCAAATGGTCTTGAGCAAGAGCACCTCTAGTACAGTGCCAGGCACTACTTCAAGCCCCAAGACTGCCAACAAAGAAGTCAGAAAAAAGAAAAATACAAAAGATTAGTACAAAATAACAGTGAAAGCAGGGGATAAAACAAGTACTTGGGGAATGACTTCACAATACCTTCTCATAATCAAAATCACAATAAAATAACTACTTTATACATGTCAATATGCTCATAGCTTAAAAACAACAAAAAACCAACAACCCATAAATCTAATAAGTTCTGGGAAGGATGTGAAAATAGTGTGATCTTTGGTGCCCATCTGCCAGGAATGTAAAACAATCAAAGATGGTATAGACAACCACAAAGTGAATTTAAACATAGAAACACACTGGCATATGACTCAGGACTTCTTTTTCTAGGTTTCTATACAACAGAAGTAAAGCAAGTACTATAACAACTATTTGGAGAAACACTTCACATTTATTCACCAACAAAAGATGGGAACACATAAAACAATAGATAAATGCATTGAAAAGAAAATATTACTACACATTACAGCAGGGATGAGTGTTGAATAAATCACCTTAAGTAAAATATACCAATTAGAAAGGAACAGCCATGGCATAATGTTTCTTCTTGACTTTTCCAGGATCAACATACTCATAGGCCAAAAAGAATGATGGTTCTGGAGACTGGGATAGAGAGGAACAGGAGCTGCATATTCAGTGACTCTACTGTTTCTCACATGGAAGATGAGAAATGCTCTAGATGGATGGCAGACATGGGAGCCCAAAATGAAGCAACGTGTACTCTCAGTAAATGGTATAGTTATGAATGCTTAATGCAGCCAAAGAGGATTAATGTGTAGAAAGATGGCAGAATGAAATACAGCCTGTTTCAAGTAAAACAAACACAATGAAGCTGCCATAGGATTTAACTAATGTGCTTTTGAAAAAAACAACTCTAAAGTTTAACGCATTTCTATTGGAAATGTACACTAACAAGAACTATATGGACAGTACTTCAAGTATCTTCAGCTCGATCACTCAACAATGTGCTCAATTCTTCCTCACATCCAAAAACCTAGAAACAGGACTGGGATGTGGCTCAGTGGTAGACTGCTTGCCTGGCATGCACGAAGCCCTTGGTTTGATTCCTCAGGACCATATAAGCAGAAAAAGCCAAAAGGGATGCTGTAGCTCAAGTGGTAGACTGCGAGCCTAGAGCCTAGAAAGGCTCAGGTACAGGGCTCAGGGACTGATCTAGGCACAGTAAAATAAATAAATAAACAAATCTACAGACAAACTGAAGCAAATCTGTACTCAACTTAGAATGTAACATTTTGTAAGCCACAAAAACTACAATATATCTTTTTCTTACTTAGGAACATTTTGCTGAAGCTGAATCTACTTTTCCATTTTCAATCTTGGATACCCTTTAGGTACAAAAAATGGTACGTAAAATAAGGTGAGAGAGGCTGGGAATATGGCCTAGTAGTAGAGTGCTTGACTCGCATACATGAAGACCTAGGTTCTTTTCCTCAGCACCACATATATAGAAAAAGTTAGAAGTGTCACTGGCGCTCAAGTGCAAGAGTGCTGGCCTTGAGCAAAAAGAAGCCCGGGAGAGTGCTCAGGCCCTGAGTCCAAGCCCCATGACTGGCAAAAACAAAGAAAAAAAAAACAAAAGAAATGTACTAAACTGTATCCCCTCTGTACATCACTTTGACAAGAAATAAATCAATTAATTGAAAAAATTAAAAAGAAACAAAAACAACACCTAGAACTCTGGCCCAAGAATATTATCTTACTCCAGGTACAAAGGAGGCTGAGGTCTGGAAGCCAGACTGGGCAGAAAACTCAAATTAACTAGCTAATAAACAGGTTGCAGGCATGGTTCAGGTGAAAGTTTCAAGTAAAAGAAACACCACAAAGCAGTCATGGGATTTAACTGATGAGCTTTTGAAGAAATACAACTCTAAAGTCTACTGCTTTTCCTATTGGAAATGGGCACCAATGAGAAATATGTTCTCAGAATACTTGAAATACCTATGGCTTACTCAGTCCTGTGAAACATTTGAAGGTTTTTGTGACTGCACTGTTTAAGTCACTCCAGTAAAGCTTCATTAAAACAGGTTAATATTATTATTGAGGATGTGATTTCTCATTAGTTGCCAGAAAACCTCACTTTCCCAGAGAAGTGACTTCCTGGGGGTGATTGAATCCCATAACAGGTGTCACCACTTTTTTCTCACATAAAAAAAACAAAAAACCCTGGAGGGTTGGAAATGGGGAACAGTGCTTCCTTGGCATGCATGAATCCCTGGGTTCCATCCCTCAGCACCCCATGAACAGACAAAAGCTGACATGGTGCAGTGGCTCAAGTGCTAGCCTTGAGAACAGAGAGGCTCAGGGACAGAGCCCAAGCTTTGAGTTCAAACTACAGGACTGGCAAATCAAACAAACAAAATTTTTAAAAGTGTGAGGCCAATCGAAGCAAATCTGCACATGATGTAGACAGAATGTAAGATTTTTATCAGCTGCAAAATGTAAAATGCATCTTTGTCTTAGGTACATTTTACTCAAGCTGAATCTACTTTTACATTTTAAACCTGGGACCTCCATTAAGTTCATGAAATGGAATGTAAAACTGGGTGAAAACCAAAACAACTCACCTGACATCCATCCATTCTGTTCCTATTGGCAATGAACAGAAGATTCTGGAAGCAAGGCTGGGAAAAAAGGCAATGAGGTAGTCAGCAAAGGAACTATTGGGAATTTGCCCCACATATTCCTGCTCTATACTTGTTAGAAACTGCAACCTACTCTGCCAAGCCATCTATAACCACCTGCATGTGGTTTTTGCCTTTCTAAACCCCAGATCAGGGCTGGGACTATGGCTTAGTGGTTTACTGCTCCCTTTGCATGCATAAAGCCCTGGGTTCCATTCGTCAGCACCACATAAAAAGAAAGAGTCAGAAATGGAGCTTTGGCTCAAGGGGTAGAGTGCTAGCCTTAAGCAAAAATGAAGCCAGGAACAATGCTCAGCCTTGGGGTCCAAGCCCCAGGATTGGCAAAAAAGAAGAAGAGAAAAGAACAGAAAACATCTTGTGAACTGTTCAGGGTCAAAGTTTTAGCTTCCTAGTCTGCACCATGTTCTTGGATGGTCAGCTTCATGCTAGTAATAAAGCTTGAATTCTCCCGACTTTGTTCATGTGCTTGACTCACTTTTCCTGGGACCCTGTAACATCTTTGGGTTGGGTTTAGTCCCTCCGACCCTCTTACAGAACTGGGACAAAATGAGTATCCCTAGCTAAACCTTCAGGATATGTGGTATCTTCAAATCAAACCACCTTGGGAAAGATGCATTGCCTTAAGATTACTCTTCTTATTTTTCTTCTAAGGCCAAAACACAGTCAGACTTTCTGAACTGACAGAAGAAAAAAAAAAAGTTAGAGCTAGCATCAGTACATCCCTTCCTAGGACATTTAGGATTAGTTTGAAAGATCACATTCTGGGAATAATAGTGGGAACAGGAGGCTCACTAAATTAGAAGGAAGACAGTTACGGTATTATTATGTGCATATTTGTAGTTGTGGACCTTACCTTTCCACCCCAAACTACAGCCTCAAGTCCCATTGAATTTCCAGGCTCTGGTTTATTAGTCCACCTCAACTCTCTACCTAAACGTTCATCTAAACCTTCTAACACCAAGTGATTGAAAGTGTTACAGGATCTAGAACCTCATGAATCTTGTGCAAAGTAAAACTGACTCTTGCTTAAGGCAAGGAAACCTAAATAGATCATTTCCTTCCCGTCCTTTTCACCCTCTACTTTTTGGGGCTTGCCAGACTTCACAAGATCTCTTCCTTCAGCAGGGACATTCCTATCACAGGATGCCCTCCTTCCAACACCGATAGGCTTCATTCTATAAACACACAACCATCACACAGTACTCCAATACACCGTGTGGAATAGTCTCTAGAAAAAACCTGGGTGAAGACAAAGCAGGTCCGCTATGAAGGCTAAGAAAGCACGAGCAGACCAGAAAAACAACACAGGAGCAACCACCCAGAACCCGAAAACACAACTGCAATATGACAAGCCCCAGGGCCCGCGCACACTTCACGTTCTCCCTACCACTGTCGCCAAGCTCGCTGTCCCGCAGGGCAAAGTGAACGCCATCACCAGGGTGCTTGGCAGAATCTCAGTGGGGGAGTGTGCGCGCGCACCTCCCTGTTCTCCCGAACCGGACAACACCCACCCTGTGTGCAGAGCTCCGGCGCCGCTGACAAGCCTGCTAACTGCAGCGTCCAATGGGGAAGCCCAACTGGAGGAGCGCATGGAGGGCAGACTCAGGTCCCGAGCCCGGGCCGTGCTTCTTACCTGACTACTTCCCTCCCTGGGATCCCTTCAGGTCACCGTCCCACGGCCCACTGAACACAGGCTCGGGCCTCACTTGGTGGCTCCAAACTTGGCAATGCAAATGCGGGCTTCACAGCACTTCCCAGGAGTGGGAGAGACAGGAACCAAAATTTACAGACCAGAAACAACTTCCGTGGGCGAGAAAGCGCATGCTCACTTGGAGCCCAGTTAGGCACTTCCTCCGTGTTCGTGCTCATTGGACTACAATTCCCACAATGCTGTCTGCACCCTACGGGAAGTTGGCCTTAGGCATTGGAGCTGGCTTGACCTTTTGTCATAAGAGCACATAGATACTGCCACACCTTGGGCAGTTAAGGGTCAAATAGCTGGCATTTTACAAGGGATGCTCTCTGATTCTGAGACAGTGCCTTAGTTATGATTTGCAGGGTAGTATTCGTCATAGCAGAATCCAGAGAGAGACTTTTTTTTTCCATTTTTGCCAGTCCTAGGACTTGAACTCCGGTTTTAGGTACTGTGCCTGGGTTCATTTTTTCATGCCTAGCACTCTACCACTTGAGCCACAACACCACTTCTGGCTTTTTCTATAAACATGCTACCGAGGAATCAAACCAGGGCTTCAAGCATGCTACGCAAGCCACCTACCTCTAGGCAAAAGTCTTGTTCCTCAAAACGACCCTTTTACTAGTCCTCTCTTTTGTAGTATCATTAAATATTTAAAAAGGGACAACATTCAGGTTTAATACATTGGAGAGTAAACTTCCATTGCATGTGTTTTATGTGACATATTCCAATCAGAGCACTCTGAATAACAAAATAGGGAGATTCCTCCACCTGCATTCATGTGTCCCAGGTGTGTTCTTTCACAGAGCCACTCCTGGTTTTTATGTTTATGTGGTGCTGGGGAATGGAAACCCTGGGTTTCCTGTATGCTAGGCATGCACTCTACCACAAAGCCACATTCCCAGCCCATAAGACATTTTATAGAGTTCATTCTCCAGTTCTTAGTGCAATAAACAGCACACAACTGTAATAAGGTACAATGTAAGCTGGCCATGGTTTTCAGTTAGACACTTCAATTATTTTAATTTGTTTAAAAGTTTAATATAGTTCTTTTTAGAAGAAAATGCCCCAAGAATTTCTGGAATCCCACTTTGAAGAAATCAAATCAATTACTTTTGAGTGAGTGCACACACACGAATGTACGTATTAAAGATACCAGGCTAGTTAGTGCCCCTATCTGCCATGTCCTGTGCAGCTGCTGCCTTAGTGCTTGCCTTTATGGGAACTCAGGAAGTAGATGATCGCTGGCACCTGTCCCTGTGATGGTCCTTTTCCTTTCTGTGCTTCTTTGCAGCATCTGAATGATCACCAAATGTGCTCTGAGTTGGAAAGTGGCATATTTTTCTCTTATGGCTGTGTCTATTTGAATATTTCACGGCATCTGTGGTATGCCTGGCCTAATGTGGGGGGCAAGCTTGATTGTGGTGACTTTGAAGGTGCTCACTGTGCCTATGGGACAGGTCAGGACCTCAAAGTATACGTTCCCAAGCGACGACACCCATTGACATGTCTTCTAGTGTTGTGCCAAGTCGCGAAACCACCACCAAGAAGACCACCAAGACTCAGACATTCCAAAATGCAAAAGCAAGGCAAGGCTTTATTTAAGCGAGCTGCAACTCGGGCCTCGGTCCTACCCACCGACACAGCGGAGATTAGGAGGGAGCCCCGAGCTGTGATTGCACAGGGCTTATAAAGGCAAAGAACAAGGTTACAACAATCAGCTGTTCAAGCAAGCAAGATTAGGACACAGGTACAAATCTGATTGGCTCAGGGTTCTATTCTAAAATGGGGCTCACGTGGTAAAATGGGGCTCACGTGGTAAAGTGGGGCCTAACTTCAAAGTCTGGCACTTTATTTTCCCCTTTTCCTTTTTGGTACCTTGGGAGCCAATCATGGCTCCATTCTGTCCATTTCAATGGCTTTCATGTCTAGGGGATGATATAGAGATAAGGCATGGGCCAATAGGGCCCAAAGTAGTAACCAAAGGGCCTGTCACCGTTTCTCACAAGTACAGTCTCTGTACTTCTCTTTTGCATGCCTCTAGTTTATCCTGCCTCATCTTCCCAAAAACAACTCTAGTCCCTCGGTTTTAAAGGGGGGCTGATGGGTGAAGATCATCCATCTTCTGTAACTTCTTCAGGCTGACTCAGGGGCGTTGACCTTACCTAGCCCGGAACCTATAACCTTAGTCTACTTTACCAAGGGACTGCAGGATTACTGCAAACTGGAAATTAACTTTCAGCTATACAGACTTACCATTAGCTGAATAGTGTCCAAATGTAAGCAACAAAATAATACATAAACTTCTCAGCTGTGCTCTAAGGGTCGGGTGGCTATACCCATATTCCTGAGCAAGCCCAAAACTACCTAAAATAAGGGGGTCACCTCACTTTGGAGTGAGCTGCCAAAATAACATCAACACTAGCCAGGGTAGTAAGGAAAGAAGGCAAAAAGAAAATTATAACAATATTCAGTCTTTTCTTGAGGCAAAGTCGAAGAGGCTGAATTAGGTGGTGCTTGGAGACCTCCCATGTTCCACCCATGGTAGTCGTCATCCAGGGCAAAGGGGTCAGCTGGCCTGGCGTGGAAGCAATGAACCCAAGTGGCGATGCCGTCTAGGGTTCCTTCCACCATGGTTCTAAGGATTTCAGTCCCCTGGCCTGAATAAATGGGGGATAGGGACAGAAGCAGAATCATATAATGCCTTAAGTTGTGGTCACATTCTTGTGCACGAGCTGCAAATAATCGAGTTTACACAAAAATTCAGCATCATCCAAATCAGCAAGCAATTCAGTCTGAAGGCTAGGGATAATGGGCGGGGGGTACCCGTACATTATTTCAAAAGGAGTAAAGCCAAGCTGATAGGGAGAATTTCTTACTCTAACCAGAGCAAAAGGAAGGAGTGACATCTAGTCTGCGCCATTCTCTAAGGCCAGTTTAGTTAAGGTTTCTTTTAGAGTCTGATTCATTCTCTCTACCTGTCATGAACTCTGGGGTCTATAAGCACACAATGCAATTTCCAATCCATCCCCAGTGCTGCGACTATTCCCTGACTTACTTTTGAGATGAAAGCCTGTCCATTGTCTGACCCAATGGTGGATGGGAAGCCATACCTGGGTAGGATTTCTTCCAGGATCTTCTTAACTACTACATTCGCAGTCTCATGCTTTGTTGGATAGGCTTCAACCCATCCTGAAAAGATGTCTACAAAAACTAGCAAATATTTGTAATTTCTGTGAAATCTACTTCCCAATACACACCTGGCCTATTCGCACAGGAGCGAGCTCCTTTAGTAATCTGTTGATTGGGGGCATTGGCAAGCTGACAGGCCTTGCAATTTTTAACAATATCTTCAATAAGTTGATCTCCTTGTCTAATTTTCACTTTGGAGTGTCGGAGCAAGTCCTGAATTTTTTGAGTTCCCATGTGAGAAACTCAGTGGATTCTCTTAAGGATTCCCTTACCCAGCCCTTGTGGCAGGATAAGTTTCCCTTCACAAGTTTTCCACCAGTCATTGTTTCCTTCTCTGTCCAGGGGTTTGTGGGCCATGGGAATTTTCTTTATCCACTCCAAGTCTTCTTGGGAATACTGGGGCACAGGAGGCAAAGCTCGTGGCCCAGGGTCTACTAAAGTCTGTTCCCAGGAAATCTGACGTGTCTGGCTGATTTAGGCACAGGGATTTTCAGGACAGTCTCTTTACGTGCATCTGACAGCCAACGCTTGCCCTCTCTTAATACGAAGCCCAGATAGGTGACTTCAGGTTTATGAATGTGTGCCTTTTAACATTCTAGTTTGTAAAAGCTTTTTCCTGATTGGCTGGGGAACTGATCTCTGATGACCTAAAAAAAATTATCTTTGCAGGCCTTTAACAGATCTCAATAAGGACACAATCTCAGGTCTACAAGCTTTCTTTCCTAAACATATGTATCAGCTTTAAATTCTCACTGCCATTCAGAGCTTTGAGTAAATGCGGGGGGGGGGGGGGGATTTTAATCTATCCTCTCATTTGACAAACTTACCTTTACAACCACTACCACAGATGACTAGCAAGTTCCTGCCCAGTAGACAGACATGGGCATTGGAAAGGCATGCTTATGAACTATTCTTCCAGGACTCCCCGGCTTTGATTAACTTTTGAAAGGCCAAACAGGAGTGATTCTAGGATCTGACACCATCTCTGCCATCCAAGCAGTGGCTTACTGCCTCTGTATGCTCCATCACATTTGTCCCAGGAGGAGTGACTTTCCACTGGACTTGGACTCCTGAGCGCTGTCCCCCAGCTCTCCAGCTCAAGACTAGCACCCAACCACTTTGAGCTCCACACAACTCCATTCCCACCACTCTGCTGGCTGATTAGAGACAAGTCTCTCACAGGGACCTTTCTTTGCCCAGGCTGGCTTCGAACCGCAGATTCAAATCAGTGAGTCTTATAAGGGGCCACTTTACTCCAATTATAAGCAACAAGGTAGTCCACACAGAAGTAGTTTTTAAGCATGCTCTCTTACCTGGAACTTATTAAGGGTCAGAATTAGATCTCTACAAACTTGTGGGAATCACCTGTGCTCTGTGGGCCTGCTGGAAACTGTTACAAAAAAACCTACAAAGAAGCTGGAATGGCAATTAAACATTTTGGTAGCCATAATTCTTCTTTTCTCATTTTGCAATAATTATTTAGGACAATATTACTTCCAAATTTCTTATCTAGAAATGTATTCTTGATTTCCAAAGCCTTTTTAACACTAACACAACATTTTAGCTTTTATCTGCATCGGAAAAATTGAAGCTCACAGGCATTCTGAAACCAGGTGCCGCCCTTTGCCTATGGACTGCTTGTTTCAAAAGAGCCTCTTTGTTTTTTTCTTCAGTCCCAGTTACTGCATGGCATGAAGACCTTTGAACTCAAATGACAATTTTTCCTTAATGCAAGAATTAAAATTAGAAATACTTATCCATTCAGCTTTCCAATATATTAGTGAGAAACATTAGTGCATTTTGCCATTTCTTCCTACATACATAGACATAATGAGAGTTTACTTCTATCCCCATTAGTTTAATATATATATGTATATATATATATATATATATATCCTTTTAAATACAAATCTCTGACACTTAGCTCTGATTTTTTTTAATTTTAATTAAAGAACCCTGAGAAATCCTTTAAAGCATTAGGTAATGCCCAAACTTGATGACCCTTTGACTTTAAACTTAAACTTAGTTTTGCATCGGGCCTGGGGATATGGCCTAGTGGCAAGAGTGCTTGCCTCATATACATCAGGCCCTGGGTTCAATTCCCCAGCACCAAATATACAGAAAATGGCCAGAAGTGGCGCTGTGGCTCAAGTGGCAGCGTGCTAGCCTTGAGCAAAGAGAAGCCAGGGACAGTGCTCAGGCCCTGAGTCCCCGCCCCAGGATTGGCAAAAAAAAAACAACAACTTAGTTTTGCATCATACTGCAGTCTTGAATATGTTCACACTCACACATGCACACACACATACATTTTCAAAAGATCTTAAAGTGCAGAATAACGATCGGCCATACATTTTAAGACAAAAAACTTTAACAAATGGTTTTAGCATTCTCCAGCCTCATTTTCCAGGGCTTGATAGATTTAGTAAAACATTTTTAGTCTTAGTAAAACATTTTAGTGCACCAAATAATTTTCTACTTAAGAAGGCTGGGTGGGGGTCCCCCTAGAGTTCTTTTTTTGCAGACACTCTCACTGATTGACTGATTGTGGGCTGTCACCTGTACATCTTTCCAGTGAGCTAAAGTCAAGTCCAGGGGAGTGGAAGGAACATTCCCCATCATCCGTTTGTCATTCAGGCACAGTGCAAGAAAGAAACACACAAAAATAATCACAGGCACAAAGACCAGACAACACTTACAGACAGACTTAGGGAGCTGCGACTTACAGGTTCGACTGTGTCTCTCCTGCCCCTGTGAGGAGGCAGACCACACAGTCTCACTGTGCCTCTCCTGCCCCTGTGAGGGGGCAGACCACACAATCTCACTGAGTCTCTCCTGCCCCTGTGAGGGGGCAGACCACACAGTCTTGAGGCTCTCTCTCTCCCGTTCCTGTGTAGGAGCGGACCAGACAACCCCGAATATAGAGTGGACTAGACGGGCGCCCATTAGAAGGGCCTCCCAGTCTAGTCCTTAAGGTTCAGGGTGGTAGTGGGAAGCCTGAGCCCCCTGTGGAGGGCTTGAGGTCCTCCAGGACTGCCCATACGAGCGTGTCCACTCCGGCTGGTCCTTCACTACCTACAGGGTCAGATTCAAGTGGCTGTCCTAAACAGAAAAGAAAACTACAAATCACACAGACACAGACACACAGAATGAACAGTGCTATTTTCTTACCTTCGGAGTCTGGGGTCTCGGGGGTCTCTGGGGCCATCCCGGATGAAACCCCAAATGTTGTGCCAAGTCGCGAAACCGCCACCAAGAAGATCACTGAGACTCAGACATTCCAAAATGCAAAAGCAAGGCAACGCTTTATTTAAGGGAGCTGCAACTTGGGCCTCGTCCTACCCACCGACACAGCGGAGGTTAGGAGGGAGCCCTGAGCTGTGATTACACAGGGCTTATTAAGGCAAAGAACAAGGTTACAACAGTTAGCTGTTCAAGCAAACAAGATTAGGACACAGGTACAAATCTGATTGGCTCAGGGTTCGATTCTCAAATGGGACTCATGTGGTAAAATGGGGTTCACATGGTAAAGTGGGGCCTGACTTGAAAGTCTGGCACTTCACTAGGACTGTGTGGTCTAGACCACGAGTGATTTCAGGATCTTAACTGACTTGCTTTCTCTGTCTCATACCACTTCTTACACAGCTTTTGGGAGTCTGCAAATAATGCCTACCAGAATGTTTAATTGTCATTCCAGTTTCTCTGTAGGTTATTTGTAAGTTTCCAGCAGGCCCACAGAGAAGCACTGGTGATTCCTACAAGTTTGACAAGATCTAATAATGGCCCTTAATAAGTTCCAGGTAAGTGCATGCTTAAAAACTACTTCTGTGTGGACTACCTTGTTGCTTTAATTGGAGTAAAGTGGCGTCTTGTAAGACTCACTGATCTGAAATCTGCACTTCGAAGCCAGCCCGAGCAGAGAAAGGTCCCTGTGAGAGTCTTCATCTCTAGTTGGCAAGCAGAAGTGCTGGGAACAGAGTCCTGAGTTGCTTTGAGGCTCAAAGTGGTAGGGTGCTAGTCTTGAGCTGGAGAGCTGAGGAACAGCACTCAGGCCCTGAGTCCAAGTCCGGTGGAAAGTCACTCCTGGGACAAAAGTGATGGAGCATCCAGAGGCAGTAAGCCACTGCTTGGATGGCAGAGATGGTGTCAGATCCTAGAGTCACTCCTGTTTGGCCTTTCAAAAGTTAATCAAAGCCAGGAAGTCCTAGAAGAATAGTTTGTAAGCATGCCTTTCGAATGCTCATGTCTGTCTACTGGGCAGGAACTTGCCAGTCATCTGTGATAGTGGGTAGTAAGGGTAAGTTTGTCAAATGAGAGGATAGTTTAAAATCCCACTCCCCGCATCTACTCAAAGCCCTGACTGGCAGTGAGAATTTTAAGCTGGTACATCTGTTCAGGAAAGAAAGCTTGTAGACCTGAGATTGTGTCCTTATTGAGATCTGGTAAAGGCCTGCGAAGGTAATGTAGGCATTTTTTTTACATCATCAGAAATCGGACTCTAAAAGAGACCTTAACTAAATTGGCCTTAGAGACTGGCACAGACTTGGTGTCACTCCTTCCTTTTACTCTGCTTAGAGTAAGAAATTCTCCCCTAGCCTTCAGACTGAATTGCTTGCTGATTTGGATGATACTGAATTTTTGTGTAAACTTGATTATTTGCAGCTCTTGCACAAGAACATGTGGCCCCAACTTAAGGCATATGATTCCGCTTCTGTCCCTACCCCCCATTTATTCAGACCAGGGGACTGGGTGTTTGTCTGGAGGCATAACCCCTAAGTCTTAGAACCATGGTGGAAGGGACCCTACGTGGTGCTACTGACTACTCCCACCACCCTCAAGGTTATGGCATCGCCACTTGGGTCCATCGCTCCCACGCCAGGCCAGCTGACCCCTTTGCCCTGGACGAAGACTACCATGGTGGAACATGGGAGGTCTCCAAGCACCCAACTCAGCAGCTTCGCCTTCACCTCAAGAAAAGAAAGTTAGACTGAATATTGTTATAATTTTCTTTTTGCCTTCTTTCCTTGCTACCCTGGCTAATGTTGATGTTATTTTGGCAGCTCACTCCAAAGTGGGGTGACCCCCTTATTTTAGCAACTAGCAGGAGTCCTGTAAAGTCCCATGAAAGCAAGAAGGCATTGGTAGTTTTGGGCTTGCTCAGGAATGTGGGTATAATTTCCAGTTTGGAGTAAACTAATGGACATTTGATCCTGCAGTCCCTTGGTAAAGTATAGGTTCCTGGCTAGGTAAGGTCAACGTCCCTCAGTCAGCCTGAAGAAGCTATAGAAGATGGATGATCTTCACCCATCAGCCCCCCTTTAAAACCAAGGGACCAGAGTTTTTTTGGTTACTACTTTGGGGCCCTATTGGCCCATGCCTTATCTCTATATCATCCCCTAGACATGCAAGCCATTGAAATGGACAGAATGGAGCCATGATTGGCTCCCAAGGTACCAAAGAGAAAAGGAGGAAATGAAGTGCCAGTCAGGCCCCACTTTACCATGCGAACCCCAATTTATCACATAAACCTAAGATAAGCAGGCCCTGTGAGTAAGCTTATTAGGATAAGCTTATTAGGGCCCAGCCAGTCTAGAACTCTAACTGCTGGGAATGCTTAACTAACCACTCCCAGAATGCCTCGAGCCCCGAGCCAATCAGATTTGTACATGTAATCTTGCTTGCTTGAACACCTGATTGTTGTAACTTTGTGTTTTTCCTTTATAAGCCCTGTGTAATCGCAGCTCAAGGCTGCCTCCTAACCTCCGCTGTGTCGGTGGGTAAGAAAAGGCCCCGAGCCATGGCTCGCTTGAATAAGGTCTTGCCTTGCTTTTGCATTTCGGAATGTCTGCGTCTCGGTGGTCTTCTTGGTGGTGGTTTCGCGACTTGGCATAACAGTCATCCCTTCTTTCACCCCCATCATTCCCCAAACCTTATCCCATCCCTAGCCTTAAGTTACATTTTAATATAATGTACTAATGCAGTGTGTGTGTGTGTGTGTGTGTGTGTGTGTGTGTTTCAAAAGAGCCTCTTTTTTTTTTCTTCAGTCCCAGTTACTGCATGGCATGAAGACCTTTGAATTTTTCCTTAATGCAAGAATTACAATTAGAAATACTTATCCATTCAGCTTTCCAATATATTAGTGAGAAATATTGGCCCATTTTGCCATTTCTTCCTACATACATAGAGATAATGAGATTTTACTTCTATCCCCATTAGTTTAGTATATATATATATATACATATATATATGTATATATATATATATATATATCCTTTTAAATCCAAATTTCTGACACTTAGCTCTGATTTTTTTTTAATTTTAATTAAAGAACCCTGAGAAATCCTTTAAAGCATTTGGTAATGCCCAAACTTGATGACCCTTTGACTTTAAACTTAAATTTAGTTTTGCATCATACTGCAGTCTTGAACATGTTCACACTCACACATGCACACACACATGCATTTTCAAAACATCTTAAAGCACGCAGAATAAACATTGGCCGTACATTTTAAGACAAAAACCTTTAACAAATGATTTTAGCATTCTCCAGCCTCATTTTCCAGGGCTTGATAGTTTTAGTAAAACATTTTTAGTCTTAGTAAAACATTTTAGCACACCAAATACTTTTCTGCTTAAGAAGGCTGGGTGGGGGTCCCCCTAGAGTTCTTTTTTTTCGGATACTCTCACTGATTGACTGATTGTGTGCTGTCACCTGTACATCTTTCCAGTGAGCTAAAGTCAAGTCCAGGGGAGTGGAAGGAACGTTCCCCATCATCCATTTGTCATTCAGGCACAGCGCAAGAAAGAAACACACAAAAGTAATCACAGGCACAAAGACCAGACAACACTTACAGACAGACCTAGGGAGCCACGGCTTAGAGGTTCGACTGTGTCTCTCCTGCTCCTGTGAGGGGGCAGACCACACAGTCTTGAGGCTCTCTCTCTCCCGTTCCTATGTAGGAGCATACCAGACAATCCCGAATATAGAGTGGACTGGACAGGCGCCCGTTAGAAGGGCTTCCTGGTCCAGTCCTTCAGGTTCAGGGTGGTAGTGGGAAGCCTGAGCCCCCTGTGGAGGGCTTGAGGTGTTCCCCAAGTTCTCCAGGACTGCCCATATGAGCGTGTCCACTCCGGCTGGTCCTTCACTACCTACAGGTTCAGATTCAGGCGGCTGGTCAAAACAGAAAATAAAACTACATATCACACAGACACAGACACACAGAATGAACAACCCTATTTTCTTACCTTCAGAGTCTGGTGTCTCGGGGGTCTCTGGGGCCATCCCGGATGAAACCCCAAATGTTGTGCCAAGTCCCAAGACCACCACCAAGAAGACCACCAAGACTCAGATATTCCAAAATGCAAAAGCAAGGCAAGGCTTTATTAAGCGAGCGGCAACTCGGGCCTTGTCCTACCCACCGACACAGCGGAGGTTAGGAGGGAGCCCAGAGCTGTGATTACACAGGGCTTATAAAGGCAAAGAACAAGGTTACAACATTCAGGTGTTCAAGCAAGCAAGATTAGGACACAGGTACAAATCTGATTGGCTCAGGGTTGAATTCTAAAATAGGGTTCACGTGGTAAAATGGGGTTCACGTGGTAAAATGGGGCCTGACTTCAAAGTCTGGCACTTCAATCAGAGTTAAGCATTCCCAGCTGTTAGAGTTCTAGACCGACTGGACCCTAATGGGCTTGTCCTGGGTTTGCTCACAGGGCCTGCTTATCTCAGCTTCACGTGGTAAAGTGGGGTTCGTGTGGTAAAATGGAGTTCACGTGGTAAATTGGGGCCTAACTTCAAAGTCTGGCACTTCAGTGCAAGGACATGGCTTAATGGAAAATCGGAAATGCTTTACTATATCTGCCATGAGTCCATTCTTATGTTAACCAAACTCATCCTGTCTTTGCTACCATCAGGTATTGCTCTGGGGTCCATTCTTATGTTAACCAACCTCACACTGTCTTAGCTATGTCCGGTATTGCTAACTCCAAGCCTTTTTGTGTTCTGGAATTTTAAGCCTATGCTGTTTCCTGGTTTTCAAACTGCATTTATCCTGACAGTTAAGAATAAACCTGGCTGTAGTCTTGAGTTACATTCTTGAGATGCAGACCTCCCATACCCCATCTTTGCCTCTTGTCTTTCTTGCATTTTTCCTTTTCTTTAATCCCTGCCCCCCTCATTCAGGATTCCCTTTTCACTGCCGGCTGTCTCGGCAGAACTATGTGCAATATTGTGGCACAAATTTGTTTGATATTTTTCATTGCTCAGGGACTGATTTGGGGCTTTTCCTGAACAGGTATAAATGTCCAAATTTCTAAGTCCTCACTCTCTACCAAATCAATGCAGGCTTTTACTAGTACTAATGTAAACACTAATGAGAGTCCCACTCAGAGATAAGAATCTGGTGTTGTGTGGATCAAAGGAGCACACAGCACACAACATGTTGCCAGAGGTCAAATATTTTCTTTCATTTCAAGCTCTGTCTTCCCTTTTAATTCCCAGGATATTTTCTCCTGGTTAGTTATACTTAAGTACTCCCACTCAGATACCCAACTCAGGAGGAACTACAGTCATGCCTAGTTAATAAACAATGCAATTCTAGGCAAACTAAGCCTTAAAACCACAACTCAGGCTGTGTAACAACTATGACAACACCACAATGAGATAGCCATGTTTCAGAGGATCAAAGTAAGTCAAGTAGACAACAATGGACTCAGTAGTACTCATGTTCCATCAAACTGTAGTCTGAAGTTTCTGGGAGAGTCCACTAGTTTACATATATCATCTATTATATATAATATCTATTAGCTATTATTTTATATCTACTATAATATCTATTATTGCATCCCAATCTGAAAATTATTCTGCACTTTTTGATTGGACTTACATTGTAAACCCAATGATGCTTCCCTCTCATACTCTCTAAGTCTTGGTCACATATTCTTATAAAGAATTTGTCTTTGGCCCATGACACTGTCCACTTCCTACAATGGCAAGAGAGAGACAAGGCCAGAGATGATGGAGCAGAGACTGCAGTAGTGTGCACCTGACATTGTCAGGGAAACTCTCTGTACATGATGCCAAACTTTGTGCTTCACTCTTGCCTTAGAAAGAGATTTCCTGTGTGGGAGATGAATCAAGATGTGTGCTTCCACTGATGCATATTTGTGCACTTAAACTGTAAGGAGGAGGGCTGGGAATATGGCCTAGAGGTAATGTGCTTGCCTGGAATACATGAAGCCCTTGGTTTGATTCCTCACCACCACATATAGGCAAAGCCAGAAGAGGTGCTGTGCTTCAAGTGGTAGAGTGCTAGCCTTGGGCATAAAGAAGCCAGATACAGTGATCAGTCCCTGAGATCAAGCCTCATGACTGGCAAAAAACGAAAACTTAAGGAGATACTCAGAGGAAGAACTTTACATTCAACATACACAAAAAGATAAATTATAGCATTTTTCTTCTTTTCAAATAGACTTATACTGCTTTTTTTTTTTAAGCACGAGAACTTTAACATATAAAGACATATATTGACTAGGACTCAGTAGTATGCTGAGATAAAATACACTGTGGTTTTATCTTCACTCTCTGCTTTCTCTGAATCTCCCTAAATTCTGATGACAGAACATTTGTAACTTATTCCTTTTGACTGACTGCAATCTTGTGTCACAATCTGTGTGTCACAGGCATCTCTATTTTGGGGTGTACTTAGGTTGATATCTTATGTTGCTATTGTTTCAGTAAAATGAGGCTTTAATCATTGTGTTGCTTGAGTGAGGATGGTTGGTTGAAGTTTGTGTCACTCCTATGACCATTATTTTTTGCTGACTCTTTATTAGGCCATGTGCTCCCCCACCCTAAAGGAAAGCCAAGGTTGTTCATATGACTGTGTTTAGGAAGATGAGCACTAAGGCCTTTTCAAACCTGTGCTGACACCATCTATAGTTTGTTGTTGGGTTTTTTTTTGTTTTGTTTTTGTTTTTTTTACCAATTCTGTGTGTAATCAAGATCAAAATGAACTGCTTCTATAATATCTACCAAGTAATGCACTTGGATTTGTCTTTATTGTAGACTTTAATGCTCTACTTGAAACATAAAAGATTCTTTTCCCTTAAGATTGTATTATTGGGCTGGGGATATGGCCTAGTGGCAAGAGAGCTTGCCTCGTATATATGAGGCCCTGGGTTCAATTCCCAGCACCACATACACAGAAAACGGCCAGAAGTGGCGCTGTGGTTCAAGTGGCAGAGTGCTAGCCTTGAGCAAAAGGAAGCCAGGGACAGTGCTCAGGCCCTGAATTCAAGGCCCAGGACTGGCCAAAAAAAAAAAAAAAAAGATTGCAGTATTGTTTTTCAGCCCATGTATAATGTTTTGAGCAGGAAAAGCTGGGAAAAATTTGCAATAGTTCTTTTCTTGAGGACTTCATTTTCCTTTTCTCCCAGCCTTGCCCCCAGAATCTTCTGTACATAGTCAACAGCAACACAGAATGGATGGATCTCTGGTGAGTTGGTTTTGTATTCAAACTTTATTTTGTTTTCTCTTTGTTGTTGTTGTTTGTTCTAGTGCTGGGGCTTGGACTGATGGCCTGAGCATTTTTACGGGCTTCTTTTGCTCAAGACCAGCATTCTTGCACTTGAGCCACAGTGCCACTTCTGGATTATTCTATAAATGTGGTGCTAAGGCAAAGAACCTAGAGCTTCATGTATGTGAGGACAGCACTCTATTACTAGACCATATTCCAAGTTCCTCTCACTTTATTTTAAATGGCATTTAATGAACTTAATGGGTGTTCAAGTCTGAAAATGAAAAATGAGATTCAGCTTCAGCAAAATGTTCCTAAATAGGAAAAAGATATATTTTATACTTCGTAGCTTAGAAAATCTTACATTCTATGCTGAGTACAGAATTGCTTCACATTTTCTCTATGTTTTTTTTTTTTACTTATTTACTTTACTCTACTGTGCTTAAGTCAATGCCTGAGCTGTGTCTCTGAGCCTCCCTGTGCTCAAGGGTAGCACTCTACCACTTGAGCCACAGCACCACTTCTGGCCTTTTCTGTTTATATGGTCCTTAGGAATCAAACCCAGGGTTTCCTGCTGCTAGGCAAGTAGTCCACCACAGAACCTCATCCCAGTCTTATTTGTAGGTTTTTGGGTGTGAGGAAAAAGTGGTCAAACTGTTAGAGGATTCAGCCCAAGGTATTTAAACTACTGACCATAAAGTTCTTGTTCGTGTACACTTTCAATAAAAATGTGTTCGCATTTAGAGGTGTGTTTACTTCAAAAGCACATTAGTTAAATCCCATGACTGCCTCATTGTTTTTGTTTTACTTGAAACTTAGGCCATATTTCATTCTGTCGTCTTTCTACACATCAATCTTTTCTAGCTCCGTTAAACATCCTCAACTATACCATTTACTGAGAGTACATGTTGCCTTATTTTGGGCTCCCATCTTCCCATGCACCTTGAACATTTCTCATTTTCCATGTGTGAAGCTGTAGAATCACTGAATATGCAGCTCCTGTTCCTCTCTAGTTCAGTCTCCAGAACCATCATTCATTTTGGTCTATTAGTTTGTTGATCCTTGGAAACTCAAGTAGAGACATCATGCCATGATGTTCCTTTCTAATTTCTATAGTTTATTTAGCTGATTGTGTTCAAGATTCATCCCTGCTGTAATATGTAGTAACGTTTTCTTCCTTTTCAATGCATTTCTCTATTGTTTAGTGTATCACTATCTTTTTTTTTTATTGAGTAATCGTGAAGTGTTTCTCCAAATAGTTGTTAAAGTCCCTGCTTTACTTCTTTTGCATAGAAACCTAGAAAAAGAAGTGGTCAGTTATATGTCCACACATTTCTAAGTTTAATTCACTTTATGATTATCTACACCATCTTTGATGTTTTACATTCCTGGCAGAAGCACAGCAAAGATCACATTATTTTCACATCCTTCCCAGAACTTACTAGATTTTAGGAGTTGTCAGGTTATTATTTAAAATATGCACATACTGACATGTATAAAGTAGTTATTTCATTGTGAGTTTGATTGTGAGAAGTTGTTGTGAATGATTCTCCAAGTATTTGTTTTAGCCCCTGCTTTCATCGTTGTTGGTTACTAATCTTTTTTTTTTTTCATTTTTTGTCTTCTTCGTTGGCAGACTTGGGGCTTGAACTCAGGGCCTCGCACTGTACCGGAGCTGCTCTTGCTCAAGACTAGCATTCTACTATTAGAACCGCAGTGCCACTCCAAGCCATTGACCCAGTCATGCAAAGTGTTTTACATAGAAAAATGACAGTTTGTTTAACTCCTTCAAAAATCTTGATTCTAGTTTGATACAGTCTGTGGCATTTACAAATATGCAAAGGCTCGTATATTCTTTTCAAACACCTATTATGTATTAGCTCTTAACAACACAGGTAATTTGGCTGTTATTTTAATAAGGAAGTAACTAGATATTTTATGTATAGACAAGGAATACCATTTTTTGATGAATCATTTTAGATGTCCTCGAAATTGATGACACTTCATTTAAAATAGTTTCAAATTATCTCTAGCACTCAAGAGCTTGGCCTGACAAATAGGAGCATGAGTTAAAGCCAGCCAGTCAAGTCAGTCCATGGTACTTGTTAGGAGCAAGCAATGGTAAAGCAGCCCAGCAACCTGTGCCCTTTCAGGAAGGAGCAGCCTTACCCCTGCCTGCATCGTGTGGGTACCTGCCAAATTCATACACCAATTCTAACTAAAATGATAGGTTTGTTCAAACATTTGCTATGAGGCAGACTGTAACTCCATTGGCCACCTGTCTGTGACCTGACATGACTATGCAGTTTCTCTATAAGTGTTATAACCTTCTTGGCCCCCAGAGTGTGGCCTGGCTTGACCATGTGGTATTTGCCTTTATAACCTGACCCTCAGCCCGGCCCAGGGTGCTTCTCCCCAGCTCCCAAGTCTGTGCTGTGGCCCTGCCTGGTATTCTGCTTTTTACTTCCCAATAAAACTATCGTTGTACTTGAGATTGTCTCTCACGGGTAGACTTTTGGAGGGGTGGAGGATTCTCCTTATTCGGACACCATTACAAAACCAAACACAAATTTGTCAAGGCTTAGCAGAGAATGCTAGAGGACATGTATTTCTGTGTCACACACACTAATGAGATCACCTTTGGGGATGGGAATATGGCCTAGTTGCAGGGAACTTGCCTCATATACATGAAGCCTTGTGCTTGATTTCTCAGCCCCATATATATAGAAAAAGCTAGAAGTGGCTCTCTGGCTCAAGTGGTATAGTGCTAAAAGTGGTATAGTGAGCAAAAAGAAGCTAGGGACACTGCTCAGGACTAAGAAAAAAAATCATTGTTACACCTTTTGAAATTTAGAAACAGAACATAATGAAACCCTAGTACACATGTTATGTCAAGTCGTGAAACTACCACCAAGAAGACCACCGAGACTCAGGCATCCCGAAATGCAATAGCATGGCAAGACTTTATTCAAGCAGGGCCGCAGCCCAGGCCTTGTCCTACCCACCGACCTAGCCGAGGTTAGGAGACAGCCTCGAGTTGTGATTACACAGAGCTTATAAAGGCAAAAGACAAAGTTACAGCAATCAGGTGTTTAAGCAAGCAAGATTACGGGTACAAATCTGATTGGCTCAGGGCTTGAGACATTCTAGGGGTGGTTAGAGTTAAGCATTCCCAGGCGGTTAGAGTTCTTGACCGGCTGGACCCTAATAAAGTTGCCCTGGGTTTGCTGATAGTTTAAACAGACAACAAAACGGGGGCTGCCTGAAAGTGGGGTTCACCCTATCTCTTCATTCCCCCATTCACACGCTGCCTCTAATTACATGAAAAGTCTATGGAACAACATTTTCTTCCTTTGCAGCCAGAACCCATCATCTCTCTCTCTCTCTCTTTCTGTGTGTGTGTGTGTGTGTGTGTGTGTGTGTGTGTGTGTGTGTACCATTGCTGCATGCCCATTGGTTTCTTCTTTTGTTAGTATAAAGATGATATTCAGAAAATCTACATAGAGACACTTTGGCTCTATCCAAGGAAATAATCACACTACGAATTACTAGGACAGGAAGGAGAGAAGAAGAGCCATAAAGAAAGCCCAGTCAAAAAGCAAAGGAATGAATTACGATGGGATGCTGGTGAAGTAGAGTGGGGATATACTACAATGAAATGGGGTCCCCCACAAGGGAGGTGATTCCTGGTTCCCCCAAGAGTCCAACACACAGTCTCCAGCTACAAGATGACAAAAAGACAGACTTATTGGGGAAGTAAAAAGTGAACAAAAAGTGAACCGACCGGCCTTGGTCGCAGCCCAAACTTGGGAGCAGAAACTGCCGACCACGTGTGCAGGATCAGGGCCCAGACTCGGGAGCTGGATCTGCCCGCACGTGTGCAGCCCAGACTCGGGAGCTGGAACAGTGTGCACGTATGGCCTTCCAGCCTGGTTATAAGGCAAACATCACAGACAAACTTGCCACACGCAGGTGGCCAATGAGGATACAACACTTACAGAGCATGCTAGGCTGCACTCAGGTGGCCAATACAGTTACAGCCTGCCTCATAGTATCTGTTTGAACCAACCTATCATTCTAGTTGGAATTGGCACATGGATTTGGCAGGGCTCACATGATGCAGGTGGATACGCCTACTCACAGGAGGGCACGGGTTTAACCATAAATGTTCCTTGAACTTTTCATGCTTCAGGTGGTCAAGCAGTTTACACAATCTTATCACAGCAAAGGGGAACTTCCCTGGGTAGAGTGGGGTGATCTTAGTGAAAATGGAGTTGGCTGCTGCTCTAATCTGACTTGGAGCCAACCTGAAGTTCCTCCACAGCTAATGATGACACTGGCCAGATCTGACCTCCCTATTACAGCTGGCACTCTTCAGCTTGGGAACTGGTCACCAGCTTCCAAACCACTGTCACCTAGAAAAGGAGTGGAAGAAGAGAAGTCCCCTGCCTCCATCAGTACAAAGATGGACAAAACGGAACCTGAAGACAGACTGCAGACTTCCAAAAGCTGTGTAAGAAGTGGTATGAGACAGAGAAAGCAAGTCAGTTAAGATCCTGAAATCACTCGTGGTGTAGACCCCACAGTCCTAGAAGACATGTCAATGGGTGTCGTCACTTGGGAACGTCTACTTTGAGGTCCTGAACCTGTCCCATAGGCCCAGTGAGCACCTTCAAAGTCACCACAATCAAGCTTGCCCCACATTAGGCCAGGCATACCACAGATGCCTTGAAATATTCAAATAGACACAGCCATAAGAGAAAAATATGCCACTTTCCAACTCAGAGCACATTTGGTGATCATTCAGATGGTGCAAAGAAGCACAGAAAGGAAACGGACCATCACAGGGACAGGTGCCAGCGATCATCTCCTTCCTGAGTTCCCATAAAGGCAAGCACTAAGGCAGCAGCTGCACAGGACATGGCAGATAGGGGCACTAACTAGCTTGGTATCTTTAATACGTACAGTCATGTGTGTGCACTCACTCAAAAGTAATTGATTTGATTTCTTCAAAGTGGGATTCCAGAAATTCTTGGGGCATTTTCTTCTCAAAAGAACTATATTAAACTTTTAAACAAATTAAAATAATTGAAGTGTCTAACTGAAAACCATGGCCAGCTTACATTGTACCTTATTACAGTTGTGTGCTGTTTATTGCACTAAGAACTGGAGAATGAACTCTATAAAATGTCTTATGGGCTGGGAATGTGGCTTTGTGGTAGAGTGCATGCCTAGCATACAGGAAACCCAGGGTTTCCATTCCCCAGCACCACATAAACATAAAAGCCAGGAGTGGCTCTGTGAGAGAACACACCTGGGACACATGAATGCAGGTGGAGGAATCTCCCTATTTTGTTATTCAGAGTGCTCTGATTTGAATATGTCACATAAAACACATGCAATGGAAGTTTACTCTCCAATGTATTAAACCTGAATGTTGTCCCTTTTTAAATATTTAATGATACTGCAAAAGAGAGGACTAGTAAAAGGGTCGTTTTGAGGAACAAGACTTTTGCCTAGAGGTAGGTGGCTTGGGTAGCATGCTTGAAGCCCTGGTTTGATTCCTCGATAGCATGTTTATAGAAAAAGCCAGAAGTGGTGTTATGGCTCAAGTGGTAGAGTGCTAGGCATGAAAAAATGAAGCCAGGCACAGTACCTAAGGACTGGCAAAAATGGAAAAAAAAAGTCTCTCTCTGGATTCTGCTATCACGAATACTACCCTGCAAATCATAACAAAGGCACTGTCTCAGAATCATAGAGCATCCCTTGTAAAATGCCAGCTATTTGACCCTTAACTGCCCAAGGTGTGGCAGTATCTATGTGCTCTTATGACCAAGAGTCAGGCCAACTCCTATGCCTAAGGCCAACTTCCCCTAGGGTGCAGACGGCATTGTGGGAATTGTAGTCCAATGAGCACAAACACGGAGGAAGTGCCTAACTGGGCCCCATGTGAGCATGCGTTTTCTCACCCATGGAGGTTGTTTCTGGTCTGTAAATTCCGGTTCCTCTCTCTCCCACTCCTGGGAAGTGCTGTGAAGAACGCATTTGCATTCTCAAGTTTGGAGCCACCGAGTGAGGCCCGAGCCTGTATTCAGTGGGCGGTGGGACTGTGACCTGAAGGGATCCCAGGGAGGGAAGAAGTCAGGTAAGAAGCGCGGCCCGGGCTTGGGACCTGAGTCTGCCCTCCATGCGCTCTCCCAGTGGACGCCGCAGTTAGCAGGCTCTTCAGTGGCACCGGAGCTCTGCACACAGGGTGGGTGTTGTCTGGTTCGGGAGAACAGGGACGTGCGCACGCACACTCGCCCACTGAGATTCCGTTCACTTTACCCTGCGGGACAGCGAGCATGGCGACAGTGGTAGCGAAAACTTGAAGTGTGCGCAGGACATGGGGCTTGTCATATTGCAGTTGTGTTTTCGGGTTCTGGGTGGTTGCTCCTGTGTTGTTTTTCTGGTTTTCTCGTGCTTTCTTAGCCTTCATAGAGGACCTGCTTTGTCTTCACCCAGGTTTCTTTCTAGAGACTATTCCACACAGAATATTGGAGTACTGTGTGCTGGTCGTGTGTTTATAGAATGAAGCCTATCGGTGTTGGAAGGAGGGCATCCTGTGATAGGAATGTCCCTGCTGAAGGAAGAGATCTTGTGAAGTCTGGCAAGCCCAAAAAAGTAGAGGGTGAAAAGGATGGGAAGGAAATGATCTATTTAGGTTTCCTTGCCTTAAGCAAGAGTCATTTCTACTTTGCACAAGATTCATGAGGTTCTAGATCCTGTAACACTCTCAATCGCTTGGTGTTATAAGGTTTAGACGAACGTTTAGGTAGAGAGTTGAGGTGGACTAATAAACCAGAGCCTGGAAATTCAATGGGACTTGAGGCTGTAGTTTGGGGTGCAAAGGTAAGGGCCACAACTACAAATATGCATGTAATAATACTGTAACTGTCTTCCTTCTAATTCAGTGAGTCTCCTGTTCCCACTATCATTCCTAGAGTGTGATCTTTCAAACTAATCCTAAGTGTCCTAGGAAAGGATGTATTAATGCTCGCTCTAACTTTTTTTTTCTTCTGTCAGTTCAGAAAGTCTGTGTTTTGGCCTTAAAAGAAAAATAAGAAGAGTAATCTTAAGGCAATGCACCTTTCCCAAGGTTGTTTGATTTGAAGATACCACATTTCTTGAAGGTTTAGCTAGGGTTACTCATTTTGTCCCTGTTCTGTAGAGAGGGTCGGAGGGACTAACCCCAACCCAAAGATGTTACAGGGTCCCAGGAAAAGTGAGTTGAACACATGAACAAAGTCGGGAGAATTCAAGCTTTATTATTAGCATAGAAGCTGACCCACCACCCAGGAACATGGTGCAGACTAGGAAGCTAACACTGTGACCCTGAACAGTTCACAAGGTGTTTTCTTTTCTTTTCTCTTCTTCTTTTTTGCCAGTCCTGGAGCTTGGACTCCCAGGCTGAGCACTGTTCCTGGCTAAATTTTTGCTTAAGGATAGCACTCTACCCCTTGAGCCGAAGCTCCATTTCTGGCTCTTTCTTTTTATGTGGTGCCGAAGAATGGAACCCAGGGTTTCATGCATGCTAAGGGAGCAGTAAACCACTAAGCCATAGTCTCAGCCCTGATCTGGGGTTTAGAAAGGCAAAAACCACATGCAGGTGGTTATAGATGGCTTGGCAGAGTAGGTTGCAGTTTCTAACAAATATAGAGTAGGAATATGTGGGGCAAATTCCCAATAGTTCCTTTGCTGACTACCTCATTGCCTTTATTCCCAGCCTTGCTTCCAGAATCTTCTGTTCATTGCCAATAGGAACAGAATGGATGGATGTCAGGTGAGTTATTTTGGTTTTCACCCAGTTTTACATTCCATTTCATGAACTTAATGGAGGTCCCAGGTTTAAAATGTAAAAGTAGATTCAGCTTGAGTAAAATGTACCTAAGACAAAGATGCATTTTACATTTTGCAGCTGATAAAAATCTTACATTCTGTCTACATCATGTGCAGATTTGCTTTGATTGGTCTCACACTTTTAAAAATTTTGTTTGTTTGAATTGCCAGAACTGTAGTTTGAACTCAAAGCTTGGGCTCTGTCCCTGAGCCTCTCTGTTCTCAAGGCTAGCACTTGAGCCACTGCACCATGTCAGCTTTTGTCTGTTCATGCGGTGCTGAGGGATGGAACCCAGGGATTCATGCATGCCAAGGAAGCACTGATCCCCATTTCCAACCCTCCAGGGTTTTTTTTATGTGAGGAAAAAGTGTTCACAATGTTATGTGATTCAGTCACCCCCAGGAAGTCACTTCTCTGGGAAAGTGAGATTTTCTGGCAACTAATGAGAAATCACATCAATAATATTAACCTGTTTAAATGAAGCTTTATTGGAGTGACTTAAACAGTGCAGTCACAAAAACCTTCAAATGTTTCACAGGACTGAGTAAGCCATAGGTATTTCAAGTATTCTGAGAACATATTTCTCGTTGGTACCCATTTCCAATAGGAAAAGCAGTACACTTTAGAGGTGTATTTCTTCAAAAGCTCATCAGCTAAATCCCATGACTGCTTTGTGGTGTTTCTTTTACTTGAAACTTTCACCTGAACCATGCCTGCAACCTGTTAATTAGCTAGTTAATATGAGTTTTCTGCCCAGTCTGGCTTCCAGACCTCAGCCTCCTTTGTACCTGGAGTAGGATAATATTCTTGGGCTAGAGTTCTAGGTGTTGTTTTTGTTTCTTTTTAATTTTTTTCAATTAATTGATTTATTTCTTGTCAAAGTGATGTACAGAGGGGATACAGTTTAGTATATAAGGTAGTGAGTACATTTCTTTTGTTTTTTTTCTTTGTTTTTGCCAGTCCTGGGGCTTGGAGTCAGGGGCTGAGCACTCTCCCGGGCTTCTTTTTTCTCAAGGCCAGGACTCTAGCACTTGAGCTCCAGTGCCACTTCTAGCTTTTTCTATATATGTGGTGCTGAGGAAAAGAACCTAGGGCTTCATGTATGCGAGTCAAGCACTCTACTACTATGCCATATTCCCGGCCTCTCTCACCTTATTCTACGTACCATTTTTTGAACGTAATGGGTATCCAAGATTGAAAATGGAAAAGTAGATTCAGCTTCAGCAAAATGTTCCTAAGTAAGAAAAAGATATATTGTAGATTTTGTGGCTTACAAAATGTTACATTCTAAGTTGAGTACAGGTTTGCTTCAGTTTGTCTGTAGATTTGTTTATTTATTTATTTTACTGTGCCTAGATCAGTCCCTGAGCCCTGTACCTGAGCCTTTCTAGGCTCTAGGCTCGCAGTCTACCACTTGAGCTACAGCATCCCTTTTGGCTTTTTCTGCTTATATGGTCCTGAGGAATCAAACCAAGGGCTTTGTGCATGCCAGGCAAGCAGTCTACTGCTCAGCCACATCCCAGTCCTGTTTCTAGGTTTTTGGATGTGAGGAACAATCTGTCACATTGTTGAGTGATCGAGCTGAAGATACTTGTACTGTCCATATAGTTCTTGTTAGTGTACATTTCCAATAGAAATGCGGTAAACTTTAGAGTTGTGTTTTTTTCAAAAGCACATTAGTTAAATCCTATGACTGCTTCATTGTGTTTGTTTTACATGAAACAGGCTGTATTTCATTCTGTCATCTTTCTACATATCAATCCTGTTTGGCTGCATTAAGCATTCATAACTATACCATTTACTGAGAGTACACGTTGCTTCATTTTGGGCTCCCATGTCTGCCATCCATCTAGAGCATTTCTCAACTTCCATGTGAGAAACAGTAGAGTCATTGAATATGCAGCTCCTGTTTCTGTCTATACCAGTCTCCAGAACCATCATTCTTTTAGGCCTATGAGTATGTTGATCCTGGAAAAGTCAAGAAGAAACATTATGCCATGGCTGTTCCTTTCTAATTGGTATATTTTACTTAAGGTGATTTATTCAACACTCATCCCTGCTGTAATGTGTAGTAATATTTTCTTTTCAATGCATTTATCTATTGCTTTATATGTTCCTATCTTTTTTTGGTGAAGAATTGTGAAGTGTTTCTCCAAATAGTTGTTATAGTCCTTGCTTTACTTCTGTTGTATAGAAACCTAGAAAAAGAAGTCCTGAGTCATATGCCAGTCTGTTTCTATGTTTAAATTCACTTTGTGGTTGTCTATACCATCTTTGATTGTTTTCCATTCCTGGCAGATGGGCACCAAAGATCACACTATTTTCACATCCTTCCCAGAACTTACTAGATTTTAGGGGTTGATGGTTTTTTGTTTGTTTTTTTTTTAAACTAGGAGCATATTGACATGTATAAAGTAGTTATTTTATTGTGATTTTGATTATGAGAAGTTGTTGTAAAGTCATTCTCCAAGTACTTGTTTTATCCCCTGCTTTCACTGTTATTTTGTACTAATCTTTTGTATTTTCCTTTTTTCTGACTTCTTTGTTGGCAGTCTTGGGGCTTGAACTTAGTGCCTGGCACTGTACTAGAGGTGCTCTTGCTCAAGACCAGCACTGTACCATTTGGACCACAGTGCGACACCAAGCCATAGTCCTAGCCATTCAAGGGTTTTACATTAGTATTCATAGAAAAATAATATTTTGTTCAAAGTTGTCTATTAATACAGGTGTTGCTTTTCTGCAAGTATCTTGATTCTATGCTTGGTACAATCTGTGGCATTCACAAATATGCAAGGGCTCATATGTTCCTTTCAAATACCTATTATGTATTAGCTCTTAACTCTACTGATACTTTTTTTTTTAGTTTGTTTGTTAGTTTTTTTTGCCAGTCCTGGGCCTTGGACTCAGGGCCTGAGCACTGTCCCTGGCTTCTTTTTGCTCAAGGCTAGCACTCTGCCACTTGAGCCACAGCGCCACTTCTGGCCATTTTCTGTATATGTGGTGCTGGGGAATCGAACCCAGGGCCTCATGTATATGAGGCAGGCACTCTTGCCACTAGGCCATATCCCCAGCCCTCCACTGATACTTTGACCATTATGTTAATAAAAAAGCAAACAGATATTGATGTATAGAAAAACGGCCATCCTCATGCTGAAGCATGGCGCTTCAGAAGAAGTGAAACCTGCAGAAAAATTCTTATGCTGATATTTAGTAAACTTTTTCAGAATAACCTACACATACTATTCCAAGCATCTTTTGTACTTAATATTGTCATGTCAGATTAGTTGCACCTGAGAATGTTTATCCGGTTTCTGGTGCTAGAGAAATATCCTGATGTAATAGGGGCCTTGTGTATTTGTTATTGTATTCCTTATTATCTAGTTAATATAGAACCAAGTATTACTACTATTATATATCTTCTTTCTACTTTATAGATAACTGAGCAAGCCCCAAAATATTATGTAAGTAAAGCACATTTGTAGAAGAATAAAATTCCAGACTTGGTCTTCTTCTGACTCAGGGCTAATTTCTTGCTGAAAATGTGCCATTACAGAAGCCCGTGTCCTTTGAAGATGTGGCTATCGACTTCAGCTGGGAGGAGTGGCAGGACCTGGACATTGCTCAGAGGACCTTGTATAGGGATGTAATGCTGGAGACCTACAGCAACATGTTGTCCTTGGATTAATTTACAGGGTCAAGTGCTTTGATTTTAGTAGATCTATGAGTATTTATTAAATGTGCAATGCTATTTAGGTATAAGATTACAGAATACGGGAAGTAATGCATCTTTCCAAGAAAATCCTTCCCTTGATTATATTACTCCAGAGGCAATTTTATTCCCATTCTTCAAGAAGTCAAGGTAGCACCAGTTAGGCAACAGTTCTGAGACATGATCTATTACCAGAGGAGTTTCTTATGAAAATTGTGGGCATTGTGATAGATCGATATATAATCTAGAGTAGAATGTATATTTCTACTCAATCAGAGGAAATCAGTAATTGAAAGTGGGCATTTAAAATCTGAAGCTTTTACGTGGCACTTCTCTTCATACCTGTAATCCTAGGTATGGAAATGCAAACCAGCCAAATCAGAAGATTCTCCAGGAGAATCCTTTCTTCAATTAAAAATAAAAATCCATTGAAAGTGGTAGAACTCTGGCCTTTAGCAAAAGAGCTCTGGGGACTCAGCCATTCCTTGAGTTCAAGGGAAAACACAGAAAAAAAAATCCAAACCTTGTATTTCTACGTGAGGTCAACCATGAAGCTATTGAGAAATTGGTTTGGAGTAATCTGTGTATCAGAATGTCTGAGATCATTATAGCACAGATGTCCAGAATCACCATGAACAATAGTTCTCCACTGTTTCTTCGTTACAGGGCACTGTGTTTCTAAACCCAAGTTGATTATCAAGCTGGAGAAAGGTGTGGAAACATGGACAGGAGAAGCCTCAGGCAAGAATTTCCAAGGTGAGTGAGTGCATCCTACACAGTGCTGTTGGAGACAGAGCTCAGGTTGTAAGTTCACTTTTTTTTGTCTGTTTTGTTTTTTAATTTATTTATTAATTAAATTTTGTTGACAAGGTGTTGTGCAAAAGGGGTACAGTTACATAATAGGGCAGTGTGTACATTTCTTGTGATATCTTACACTCATGTTTTTCTTTCCCTTCCCTAGATCAGGTAGGCATATATACAATACACAGTGTACCAAAAACATATACTGTAGCCATGTGGCATATGCCAAAGGAAATTCACCTAGAACTTTAAATATAGAGTTTGCTTATCCTTGTCTTTTATGATCATTCAGACATAGCTTTTGCGTTATTGTGATCCACTTAAAGGTCTACTTTAGACCTTGTTGTTTGGTTTTAGTTACATAATGTAAGGTCGCTGACTGAAACTTGTGGGAAACACCATTGGACAAGAAGTTTTTTGTTTCTCAGACCTGGTCTCTACTGTCTCCCCTTCCATCCACATTAACAGTTATATATCAAGGTGATCATGCCCTTTGTTTTCTGTGTTCCAGGCTTGTCTGACTCAACATTATTTGTTCAAGTTCTGAACATTTCCCTGCAAATACCAATATTTCACCATTTCTAATTGCTATGTAGTATTCCATTGTGTATAGGTACCATATTTTTTGGATACATTCATCTGTGTAGGGGCATCTGTGTTGTTTCCATATTTTGGCTATTGTGAATTGTGCAGCGATAAACTTGGAAGTGCAGATGTCTTTTTATATCCCGAGACCTGTTTTTCAGGATAGATGCCTAGGAGTGCCATGGCTAGGTCATAGGGTGGGTCTATGTTGGGCTTCTATTTTTTTTTGGCCATTCCTGGGCCTTGGACTCAGGGCCTGAGCACTATCTCTGGCTTCTTCCCTCTCAAGTCAGCACTCTGCCACCTGAGCCACAGCGCCCCTTCTGGCCATTTTCCATATATGTGGTGCTGGGGTATCGAACCGAGAGCTTCATGTGTAGGAGGCAAGCACTCTTGCTACTAGGCCATATTCTCAGCCCTATGTTGAGGTTTTTGAGGAACCTCCATACTGTTCTCCAACGTGGTTGTACTAATTTTCACTCCCACCGATAGGGAGGAAGGGTTCCTCTTTCCCCGCATCCACTCCAGCATTTGTTGTTGCCTGAGTTCAGAGTATAGGCCATTCATTCTAACTGGAGTGAGGTGGTATCTCAGGGTTGTTTTTATTTGCATTTCCTTTTCTGCCGGGCATGTTAAACATTTCCTCATGTGTTTCTTTGCCATTTTTTTCTCTTCTCTTGTGAAGTGTCTCTTTAGCTCCTTTGCCCATTTCATAATTGGTTTATTGGGCTTGGAGGGGCTTATTCTTTTGAGTTCTGTGTAGATGATGGATATTAGGCCTTTGTTGCTGTGCTGGAAAAGATCCTTTCCCATATGGTTGGCTGTCTTTCTACTTTGGTGGCTATGTCTTTAGCTGTGCAGAACCTTTTTGTTTTGTAGTAATCCCAGTTGTCGAGATTCTCCCCATCTGTTGTGCCCCTGGGACTCTATTCAGGAAGTTTCTTCCTGTGCTTATAAGTTCAACACAAAAGTTGCGAATGTCACTACTGCAAGGGATGTCGCCACGACAAAGGTTATTGCTACTACAAAGGTTATCACTGCTACAAAGGGTGTCACTACTACAAAGGATCAAACCAGTCAAGGCAGAACTCTATCACCTAGCTACTATTTCCTCAAGACTAATTATCTTAGACCATTGATTTCCCTATTTACTGTCAAAAGCTTTGGCTGGGGCAGCTGTGCAAGCAAGTCTCCCCAGGGAGGCTCTATGCAGGGGGCGAGAGTCTCATGACACAAAGAGTCTTCCTTTAGCTAACAAAGGAGACTCTTTAATGAAGATTTGTTCCATTGAAGTAGGGTTCCTTTTGTCCTCATCCCTCCAACATTTGTTACTGTGTTTTTTTTTTGTTTTTTTTTTTTCCTAATAAAGGACATTCTTACTGGGTTGAGGTGGAATCTCAATGTTGTTTGACTTCCATTTATTTTATGGCCAGTGACGAAGAGTATTTTTTCATATGTCTCTTGGCCATTCTCATTTCCTCATCAGAGAAGTCTCTTTTTAAGTCTTTAGCTCACTTGTTGAGGGGGCGCTTGGTTCTTTGAGGTTTATTTTGGAGGAATTTTATTTATTTTATTTATTTATTTTTTGGCTAGTCCTGGGCCTTGGACTCAGGGCCTGAGCACTGTCCCTGGCATCCCCAGCTCAAGCCTAGCATTCTGCCACGTGAGCCACAGCACCCCTTCTGGCCATTTTCTGTATATGTGGTGCTGGGAATCGAACCCAGGGCCTCATGTATTTGAAGCAGGCACTCTTGCCACTAGGCCATATCCCAGCCCGGAATTTAATTTTTTTAGTTCTGAATATATTTTAGATATGAGGCCTTTGTCCATTGTAGGGCTGGTAAAGATATTTTCCCAATCTGTGGGCTTTCTCTTTATCTTCGAAGCTATGTCTTTTGCCCAGCAGAAGCTCTGCAGTTTTATGCAGTCCCATTTGCCCAACATTTCTTTGATTTGTAGCATTTCTGGGCCTTTATTAAGTAAGTTTCATCCTGTGCCAAGGAGCCCAAGTATTTCTCCTACTTGTTCTTGTAGTGTTTTCAGGGTATCTGTTTTTATTTGGATGTCTTTGATCCTCATGTTTATTTATTTTTTGATGAATCATTTTAGATGTCCTGGAAATTGATGACATGATTAAGAGTTGCAAGGAAAGTCCAGAAGAATGGCTGTGTGAAGTAGCAATCACCAAAAGCAACCCTGTGGATGAAAGAATGAGATTATTGAGATCTTTTCATTTGAGCCCTAAACACATGCCAGAGCTGCATTGGAATAGTAGGAAATCCTTAGGAATGAGGACTGAGGCAGCCATTGCTTATCAGAATATGCTGCTCCATTTTGAGCCTAAAGAGATGCATGCTGGATCTAGGCCTGGTGTCTCTCGTAACCAATGTGGGAAGTCCTTCACCAGGAAAACTGAACTCAGTGTTCATCAGGTAACTCATACAGGAGAGAAACCTTATAAATGTAATACATGTGGAAAGTGTTTCATGTGGAAAGCACCACTACTAATGCATCAGAGAACTCATACAGGAGAAAAACGATATAAATGTAAGACATGTGGAAAGTCTTTTACCCAGAAATCATGCGTAAGTGTTCATGAGAGAATACATACAGGAGAGAAACCTTATAAATGTAACACATGTGGAAAGTCCTTTGCCGCAAAAGCAAAGCTAAATATTCATGAGAGAACACATACAGGAGAGAAACCTTATAAATGTAGGACATGTGGAAAGTCTTTTGGCCATCAATCAGGTGTTAGTGTTCATGAGAGAACACATACAGAAGAGAAACCTTATAAATGTAAGACATGTGGAAGGTCTTTTGCCTGGAAATCATATCTTCATTTTCATGAGAAAACATACAGGAGAGAAACCTTATAATTGTAACACATGTGGAAAGTCTTTTGCCAGAAATCATGGCTTAGTGTTCATGAGAGAACACATACAGGAGAGAAACCTTATAAATGCTACACATGTGGAAGGTCTTTTGCCACAGATCACATGTTAAATTTCATGAGAGAACACATACAGGAGAAAAACCTTATAAATGTAACACATGTGGAAAGTCTTTTGCCCGGAAATCATATGGGAGAGATCATGAGAGAATACATACAGGAGAGAAACCTTACGAATGTACCACATGTGGAAAGTGTTTTGTACAGAAATCAGGCCTTCGTGTTCATGAGAGAACACATACAGGAGAGAAACCTTATAATTGTAACACATGTGGAAAGTGTTTTGCACAGAAACCAGGCCTTCGTGTTCATGAGAGAACACATACAGGAGAGAAACCTTATAATTGTAACACATGTGGAAAGTCTTTTGCCACAAAAGCAGCGCTAAGTATTCATGAGAGAAGACATACAGGAGAGAAACCTTACAAATGTACCACATGTGGAAAGTATTTTGCAGATACATCAACCATTCGTGCTCATAAGAGAATGCATACAGGAGAGAAACCTTATAATTGTAACACATGTGGAAAGTCTTTTGCCGGAAATCAAATCTTAGTGTTCATGAGAGAACACATACAGAGTAGAAATATTATACTGTAACACATGTAGGAAGTCTTTTGCCTGTAAATCATACCTAAGTGTTCATGAGAGAAACCTTACAAATGTTACACAAGTGGGATGTCTTTCACCTAGTAGACATAACTTAGTATTCATTAGTGAACACAGAGAAGAGAAACCATATGACCATAACAATTGTGGGAAGTTGTTAACCCACAAGTCATATCTAAGTACTCAGAGGTGAGTTCAAACAAGTGATAAACTTTATCAATGTAATCATTGTGGAAAATAACTCACCTGGAAGTCACAACTAGCTTTTCATGAGAATACACAAACACATGAGAGAAACTTTATGGATGTAACACATGTGGAAAGTTTTCACCTAGAAATCCTGTCTTCCTGTTCATCAGCAAATATACGCAGGAGAGCGACCTTACGAATGCAGCACATTTGGAATGTCCTTCAGGGTCAGGTCATCCTTAAGGAAACATAACAGAATTCACACAGGTCAGGAATGTAACCAGTGTGGGAAATCTTTCACCTGGAAAACACACCTGTGCAAAAGAAGTTTAGTGAGGAGTGTAACTACTTTAAGAAATGCTTCCTAATTACCAACAAAATAGGAAGACACAAAACAATTCGTGAAAGCATTGAAAAGGAAGAAAATATTACTACACATTACACTAGGGATGAATCTTGAAGACAATCAGCTGAAGAAAATACACCAGTTAGAAAGGAACAGCCATGGCATGCTGTCTCATTGAGTGTGCAACAATCAACAAACTCATACACAGAAAGAATGATGGCTCTGGACACTGGGATAGAGAGGCACAAGAGCTGCATGTTCAATGATTCTATTGCTTCACATATGGAAATGGAAGATGAGAAATGTTCTAGATGCATGGAAGAGCTGGGAGCCCAAAATAAAGATGTACTATCAGTTTTCTTCTGAATACAGAACATCTTTTGGTGCTGTATAATTTTTGAGACCCAATTTTTAAAGTCATAGTTTTTTTGTGTGCTATCCTTGGGGCTTGAGTTTAGGCCCTGAGCACTGTCCCAGGCTTCTTATTGCTCAAGACTAGCACTCTATCACTTGAGCCACAGCACCATTTTGGCTTTTTTTATATATGTGGTACTGGGGAATCGAACTCTGTGCTTTTATGTATGCTAGGCAAGCAAAAAGTACCACTAAGCCACATTCCCAGCCCCCAAAACCACATCTTTTACTGATTTGGACCACCTAAATTATCAACACAGTAGCCAATGAAGCTGGACCCTGACTCACACCTCTCATTCTAGCTATTCTGGACTATGTGTCCTGAGGATTTGGGTTCACAATTAGTCCATGCAGAAAATTTCACAAGACTATTTGCAATTAAGCAGCAATGAGTCATAAGTGGAGCTGTGGCCCAAGTATTAAAGCACCAGACTTTACTAGAACAAAGACCAACAGTAAGATAAACTTAGAAATCAGACTACTCAGTAAATTTTTAATGTGTCATTGAAATCAGTTACTTTAGAATATGTCTCTTTCAAAAGTGTCACATTTGATTTTAGATAATCTCTGTTTAATGTGTACTTAAAATAAGGTAATCTGAATGGCAAAAAAACCCAAAATGATAAAATAATGGCATACACAGGGAAATGGTCAGATCTTGAGTGAATAATGTTGAGCAAGACAAGCCTAGAGCACAGAGGACAGATCATGTCTGTAAAAAAACAAACGTCTTTTCAAATGGTATTTCTACAGGTTTTGGTGAGTGACTTTACATCATGTCTGTATAACCAAACAATTCCTAAGTAAATATAAAAAAGGTCTAGGATAGACCTGCCAGGAGCACAATAGCTCAACAGCTACATACATGTTATTATATAAGATGAGGCTAAGCAAAATGAACTCCAAGAGATGGAAACAGGAGTATTTTAATGTTGTCATTCTGGTTAATGTACTAGGTGAATTTCCTTTAACGTACCCCCTGGGGTCACTGTATATGATTCTGGTACACTGGATATTGTATATATGCTTATCTGAACTAGGGAAGAGAAAGAAAAATGAAGGACGGTGTAACAAATATGACAAGAAATGTACTCACTACCTTATTATGTAACTGTACCCTCTCTGTACATCACCTTATCAATAAAAAATTTAGGGGCTGGGAATATGGCCTAGTTGCAAGAGCGCTTTCCTCCTACACATGAAGCTCTCGGTTCGATTCCCCAGCACCACTATATGGAAAATGGCCAGAAGGGGCGCTGTGGCTCAGGTGGCAGAGTGCTAGCCTTGAGCGGGAAGAAGGGACAATGCTCAGGCCCTGAGTTCAAGGCCGAGGACTTGCCAAAAATTAAAAAAAAAAAAAAACTAAAAAATTTAAAAAAAGAAGAGCATGACACTCTGAGTTCAAGCCCCAGTGTTGGAAATTAATGAACAAATAACTAAAACCAAATCCAGAAGCCAGTGCGTAAGGGGATCTATGGCGTTGAGCACCCACATCCCCTGCTGTGTCCCCTCTGTACCGCCATCATGAAAATGGCAATGTAGTTGATGTGCAGCATTCTGGTGCTGTTTTACAAAGTCAGAGGAGAGTGGGTCCTCATAGTACCAACTTTCCTCAGTCAGTTCCCCAAAAAGGATGGAGGAGGCAATGGAGAGTTTAGTGCACTGATGGATAATCTTATAACCAGGCAAAAATTCAATTACTCACCAACTAAGTATTAATATATTTCAGTGCAGAAGAGCAGGAATGAATTTACTCCTAAGTGATAGCTGAAAATTTCTCTTTCAGACAGATGAAGGAACTGATCCATGTTAGGGCCTGGTTAAGCCAGGGGCTTTGCTTACAGTGGTATGAATGTAATAAGCTACACTCCACAGGGCTACCAAAACCCCTGTGCTCTGAGCCCAGCTCTAGGTTTGTTACTCTGTTTTGTTTGGAGGAGGAAGGGGAATGTTTTTCCTCACACCTTAAGAAAATATCCACCCTCACCTAATGGGTTTTCCCGACTCATTTAAAAAATTACATTTCTAATTCAAACGGGGCAACCCTCTGTTGAGTCTATGTATTAACTTCATAAGTATACCTGCAATTCCCTTTATGAAACAAAGCTCTGATAGTTTACATGGACTGAATGTAGGTATAAGAAGCATCAGGGGCTGGGAATATGGCCTAGTGGCAGGAGTGCTTGCCTTATATACATGAAGCCCTGGGTTCAATTACCCAGCACCACATATACAGAAAATGGCCAGTGGTGGCACTGTGGCTCAAGTGGCAGATTTTTAGCCTTGAGCAAAAAGAAACTGTGGACAGTGCTCAGGCCAGGAATGCAAAGCCCAGTACTGGCAAAAAAAAAAAAAAAAAACCAACAAAACAAAAACAAACTTCTGTTACAAGAAGCATCAAATGATCCCCCAAACTCTGGGAGGTGTTGTCCAGATAGATGCCTTCAGTCCTCAGTCTGACATGTGACCCCCTGACTGGATCTTGCCCATGCATCTCCTGCTGGCTCATCCACTTTGTGGAACAGAGAGTGAAGTACTTGAATGAACATCAGACTAGACCTTAAAAGCCTGTATGATGTACATGGGACCAAAGAGGATTTTTCCTGGGTGTCATAGCTCGTATCTTTAAGCCTAGCTACTCAAGAGGCTGAGACCTGAGGAGCAAGGGTTGAAGCCATCCTGGCCAAGAAAGTCTGTGGGACTCTCATCTCAAGTTAACCATCAGTAAACCAGAAGTGGAGCTGTGGCTCAAGTGGTAGAGCATTTAGCCTAGAGCACAAAAGCTCTGAGCTTGAGCACCTAAGATTATTGAAGCTTCACTCATTAGGGGATATTTAGAAATCTACAGTTATACTGAAATTTGAATTTTTGTTTTATGTGAATCAATTTGTCTAGTTTGAAGAGATAATACTCATTGTCTACAATGTAACCAGGGAACTTTAAAAATCAGAATTGTTTGAATTTACACGTAGTTCTCCCTGCCCTGCTCAAACTGGCCAACACAGTGAGCCCATTGGTGCTAATTTATTGCAAAGTTCTCTGCACCCAGTCAATCCTTTGCTATCCTGATACCTGGTATTCTGTTTTTGTTCAGCATCATCATTATACATAAGTGTTGTCACTTCATTTAAAATAGTTCCCAATTTTCTCTGGCATTTAAGAGCTTGGCCCGATAAATAGGAGCATGTGTTAAAGCTAGTCCATGGTACTTGTTAGGAGCTAGGGATAGTAAAGCAGCCCAGCAACCTGTGCCCTTTCAGGAAGGAGCAGCCTTACCCCCTCCTGCATTGTGTGGGGACCTGCCAAATTCATGGTCCAATGCTATCTAAAATCATAGGTTGGTTCAGAAAGTTACTATGAGGCCACCTGCCTATGACCTGACATAACTATGCTGTTTCTCTGCAAGTGTTAGAACCTCCTTGGCCACCTGCGTGTGACCTGCCTTGACCATGTGATATTTGCCTATATAACCCGACCCTGAGCCCAGCCCAGAGTGCTTCTCCCCAGCTCCCAAGTGTGGGCTGTGGCCTAAGACGGCCATTTTGCTTTTTTACTTCTCCAGTAAACCCCTCTTGGTACTTGAGGCTGTCTCTGAGTGGTGAACAATTGGAGGGATGGAGGATTCCCCCCACTCAGACCCCATTATGATACAGGGAGGGAGGGAGCTCTACCTTCTTTGTCCCCTTCTGATGAGCTCTACATGAGGTTTTCAGTCTCTGCTAGAGCTGATCACCCATTTGGGGTGGGGGATGGGGCAATGGGGAAATCACTGGTCCTGAATTGTGTGTGTGTCCCATGCTGCTGTGGGCTTTTCTGGGCTGGGGTGTGATCGATCCTTTGGCAGTGGCAGTCCTGGCTCTCCCCGTCTGTCTCTACTGATCTGCACCGCCCGGTTTCCCTGCTGTTGTTGTCTGGTCCCAGCCATTCAGTCCTGCGCCTTGGGTCCTGCACTGCCGTCTGTCTCTGTCTTCTCTGTGCTGGGTCTGGGGCCCATGGAGCTTCTGCTGTCTGGACTCTGCACTCGTGGCAGGACTTTTCGGCTGTTGCTAGATGGTAAGTTCTTGTTCAGCTGGTACTGAGCAGTAATGTTCCTTGTTCCCCTAAGCCCTGTACTTTGCAGAGAACTAGGTGATTGTGTCATTTCTGGGATGTCAGGTTATGCAGGTTTCAGGAAATAAGGAGAACACCAGGACTACTATCCTCTAAGGAGGAAAACAGCTTATCAGTGGTTGTGGGATTTAGCGCCAAAGCTTTTAGGGTAGCAAGAGTGATTACCTGGGGTAGTGATTAGGAATATCCTTTATCATAAATGGTTCTGAAGGTCAGGAGTGTCAGTGATGAGAATCTGTAAAAGGTTGAGAAAGGGATTTAAAAATTCCCACACATGGCTATAGTAATTTTTAGAGAGAAGCTAGACCTGAAGAAATCTATGCATAAATCCTTACTCCTGGGAACTATTCCTGCTTAGGTGAAAGGCATTGGTTATGTAAAACACTTTTATGATCTAAGAATCTAGAAAACATTGTTGTTCCTAACCTAATGGTTGAGGAGCCAGGCAGCCAAAGTAGAAATTATTTCAAGAAAGTAAGTGCAAACAGTGCAACTCTGCTTCTGTAATAACACAAAGATTTGTGAAAGTAACACAAGTAATGCTAAGGGCAGTTTGTAAGTAATCACTTGAAATCTATTGCTGTGAAACAATAATTGTGAAAATTGAGTAAATATTTCCTCTAATATAAAAAGAAAAAAATGAAACAAGAAATACATTACTCTGAGTTGTAATACATAAGTGTGCAGTCCTAAACAAACCCAAATAGGATGGGCAGGGGCCCTGATGGCAGCAGGCAGCAGTGTCTCCCAGTGGCTCCAATAGAATGTCAAACCTCCTGCTGGGCTGCCTGCAACTTTCTGCATAGACTGGTTAAAGAAGCTAGGTTATAAAACCTGACTTGAGCAAAATCTATTATTTTCCTGGTTGCTTTTTAAGTACAATGGCTTTTGTAATCTGGCGCCCCACTGAATTTCAAAACAGCTTTAGGTAATCAATGGCCCTTGGGTAATTTTGCCAGGGCAGTAAGTTTTAGTAATCAGACCTTTTTAATAAGGCTAGGATTTTCTAGGCCAACATAGAAGGTTTGGCTAATAGCCATCTCTCACAAGTGCAGTCTCTACCCTTGTACACTTGTTAGCACTGCATTCTATACTTCTGGTTTATCCTGCCTCATCTTTTAAAAAATAAGTATAATCCCTCAATCCTTAAGGGGAGCTGATGGGCAAAGATCATCCATCTTCTGTAACATTTTCAGGCTGACAACAATGCCTACATTAACTCTTAATAATTATATACACTTTTTCTTGGGGCCACAGCACTGTAGCCTTTTAACATTGTACTTTGTAAAAGTATTTTCCTTACTAGCTGTGGGAACTGATAGTAAGACAAGTTAAAAGATCTTCCTCTTCCATAGGAAAGACTGGAATACCAGACCCATAAGCGGGAGATATCAGGAATAGATGGAGAAACAGGGACAGTGGCTTCTGCCCATAAATATAATAAAGGAGGGTTAGAAATATAGGTCCAATATATTGCCTCTGATATAGCCCCTGCAGGTTATCAGAGCAGACCATTAGAATGGCCTTATCACTTAGATGAGAATGTTTCACCCCAGTATTGATGCACAGGAGGTGTTTATTGCCAGATCCTCTGGAGCAGGTGGTAGAAAAATCGGCTGTCTTTTGTAGAAACATAAGCAAACCCTCACCTCTGGGTTATTATCTCCTCTGGAACACAATCTAGCCCCACACCCAATCAAGTCCAGGCAGCCTGTGGCTTGTTTAACAAAGGTGGGGCTAAGAATTGGTGCTCTGCTCTGGCCATTATATCTCATAGAGGCAATTAAAAAATTAAGAACAAATAAATTAAGAACAAATATTGCTTCCTCAATAACAGTTCAGGCTACTTCATAAAGACCTTTCATAGAAGTCTAATACCCCTCAGTACTATCCATATTGCCCCTCCCCCCTTTGTTTTTAGCTTGTTCTAATACACTTGACCTTGAGGATTATATTTAATTCATGTAAGATATTTTGAAATTTTAAGGATAGCATGGTTATGGTTTTCTTTTGCGGGAGCAAAAGAGGCTAAAGCATCTACTTGAGAATTACCATGTGCCATAGGACCTGGCAAATTATAATGAGCATGAATGTGACCTACATACAGAGAGTGCTGTCTTTGGCATAACAGGCTTTGTAAATGTTTAAATAGTGAATCTAGTGGGGGTTTTATTTGAGAAATATTAGCAGAATATACACTGCATAATACATGTGCTGCATATGCAGAGCCAGTGATTAAATTAAAAGGAATTAAGAAATTCTGTGAAACATATATAACAGCCTGTAACTCAATTTGTTATGGTGATTGCCAGGGAATGAGGAAAAGTTGATATTTATCTTCTGTCCCCAAACAAAGCACATCTACAAAAACATTTGGAGCATTTAGAATGGGCTCAGAAACTAAAATATTATCAATAATATAAATTTGTTTTTGAAAGAATTGCCACAAAGGGCTAGAAGGTAAATGGTATAAAATTTCTCCAGGAAAGCCATTCAAGGCCAAAGGGAGTATATCAGAGGTTTGTAATGCAAATTGAAATTGTTTAGATATAGGCATGATAATGAAGTATGTGTTTTGCTCACTGATTTGTAGGCACCTTTCATGACCTAGCATAATAATAAAACCAATCACTTTTAGATGTGTGGTTAGCATTTTAGAGAATGTGGCCCTCATATATATCCATTCCAAAGGCTTGTTGTATTGTGCTAGCACCCCTGTGGGCTAGACTTTGCTAAGTAGAGTCAATCACCCAATAGGGGCAGATAACTCTACCTTAGATACGGAATTTTGAGTCAGGGCTTTTTGTACTAAAAGTAATTCCTGACGTGCTTCACTAGTTAGTTTACGTGGACTATTTCAAGCCGAATAGCCTTGAAGAATGGAGAATAGATTATGTAAAGCATAGGTAGCGATCAGTTAATGTTTCCCTGCAACTTTCGAAAATCATTAGTGTTCAATTCTTCATTCCAAATTTTTATTAATTGGGGGTAACCTCTTGTCTTCTAACTAAATATCCTAGATACTTTAATGGATCTTCTGTTTAAATGAATTTTATCAGTGGCAATTATTAAACCATACTGTTGCAAGTGCAAAGGCAAAATTTGTAACAATTCTGATACAATATGTTTATCAGGTACAGCAAATAAATCATTTTATTGAAAACCTGCAAGGCAAACTGGAGTAACAATTAAACAATCATCTTGGTAGCCATCATTTTCCTATATCCAACTTAAGACTACCATGTAGAACAGGTCTTTTTGCAAATCTCATATCTAGAGATCCATTTTTGATCTCTTAAGTCTTTTAACCAGCCTGGATGTATTTGAAGACATCTGGAGCCTAGGTGCCACCCATTGCTTTAGGCTGCTTGTTTTCACTTCCAAATTTCTTATCTAGAAAGGCATTCTAAAGCCTTTTAAAGTAGAGGCTTTCACACCTTCTCCTAAGCCTTTATTTGCATGGAAAAACTGAAGCCCAGGGGACACATTGCCTCCTGACTGCCTGTTTTAAAAGAACCATTTTGGGGCTGGGGATATAGCCTAGTGGCAAGAGTGCGTGCCTCAGATACACGAGGCTCTAGGATCGATTCCCCAGCACCACATATACAGAAAACGGCCAGAAGCGGCGCTGTGGCTCAAGTGGCAGAGTGCTAGCCTTGAGCGGGAAGAAGCCAGGGACAGTGCTCAGGCCCTGAGTCCAAGGCCCAGGACTGGCCAAAAAAAAAAAGAACCATTTTGTTTATATACAGAGAGAAAATGAGAGTTGTGTACTTTTATCCTCATTAGTTTATGTACTTTAAAAAATTGACCTGATTATATGTAACTTAAGGTAGTCTTACTATTCCATCACAGTTTACACTTATAAAATGTAGTACCTGAACCATTAAACTGATACCCAAAACAGTTGTAACAATAGTGTATTTATTTAGCTGTGGGCCCCAGAATTATTTACATGAGATTCCAGACTTAGCACTTTTGCCTTTTTAATACATTCAAATTGTAAAACTGTACAGAAATCAAATTTTATCAGGTGAATAAACTTTTAACTCTCCTTTAAGATATTCCAATTTTAATGCATCTTAAGGGGCAGTTTTAAAAGTATCAGTCAAATCATTCCTTTTTACCATCAAGTTGTCAATGTTCACCTGCAAACCAAAGAAACAAAAGAAAGGCCTCCATTGGCCTGTCCTATAGAATGGGCCTTTCTCCATCCTACTCCTTAGAGCTTGATGAACTGCCTTGGCAGATGCCCCCCTGTGACTCTGCCACCCTGTGGACTGGCTAAGCTGCACCTTTGTCAGATTACCCCTCACTCCTGAGGATAGGCTCACTGGCACATGCTAGGTTCTTATTTTTTATTTATTTAATTAATTTAACCATTAATTAAAGAGTTGTTGGGTTTTTTTTGGCCAGTCCTGGGGCTTGGACTCAGGGCCTGAGCACTGTCCCTGGCTTCTTTTTGCTCAAGGCTAGCACTCTACCACTTGAGCCACAGCGCCACTTCTGGCCATTTTCTGTATATGTGGTGCTGGGGAATTGAACCCAGGGCCTCATGTATATGAGGCAAGCACTCTTGCCACTAGGCCATATTCCCAGCCTTAAAGAGATTTTTAACTATAGTTGCTCTTTAAGATAAAATAATAATCTTTTAAAACTTTTGGTAATGCCCAAACTTGATGACCTTTTGAAGTTTAAAGTTAAACCCACCCATTTGTATATCATACAGTTTCAATCTTGAACACATTCACACCCACATATGCATGTGTGCACACACACATACATACATTCACATATACAAGTATTTATGTAAAAGAACTTAAAAGCGCTCAAAACAACTATCGGCTGTACATTTTTTGTGGCAAGAGGTATTTTTGCCAATCTTACTCTTGCAATGAACAAAACGTAAGACAAAATCTTTAATGAATAATTTTAGCAGTTTGTAGTCTCATTCACCAGGGCCTGCTAGTTTTAGCAAGAGATTTTAGCATACTAAGTACTTTTCACCTGAAGATAGCTGGGTTGGGGTTCCCTGGAGTATAACTGAGCCCACCCAGCACTTGACTCTAGTGTTTAGCCCAATTTTAGCTAGGGACATTTTACAGTTTTGAATTACTCTCAGGCTAAGATTAGCTGTCTGTTTGAACACAGCTCTTAGCAGCCTACTGTTTGTCAACTACCTTATTGTAGAAGGGACACAGCACATTGTAGATTCTGAAGTTTTCCCCATAGACATGTAAATGGACAACAGAAATATGGGAAAAAAAGTTTATATTTAAAACTGGTACCAACCTCAAAGATAAAAGAAGCCAAGACAAAACAGGACATAGAAATAGAGGCTTTAGGCCTCGAATGGCAGGTCAAGCATCCACAAGCTGCCAGCCAGAGTGATGGAAAGCCCATAGGACCCTGAGAATTCTCAGGGGTATCCTCCCCAGTGGAGATTTACATCCCCCGGCAATCAGCCAGTCGAGGCCGCCTGCCAGAGGCCTTTTTCCCTAATACAGCAGTCCACAAAAAAACAACTAATTAGACAAGGACAAAGCCACAAGAAACATACACATGAAACTTGTAGCACCGGCACAAATTCAGAGTGCAATTGCAGTAAAAATTCTCTTGAGAGGTAAAAGAAAAATCACTAGTCCTTCCCCAATTCCAAGCTGATGGATGGAAACAGGGAGTGGCAGCTCCCCTGCTAGTGCCTGGTTGTAAGGAAAAGATGATGAGGAAGCCTCGTTCACTGGAATGGAGCCACGAGTCGGCCCTGTATTACAGCTGTCCTAAGTTAAGTGAATGAGGTCAACATCTTCATAATGAGGGGACTGAGCTACACCTCCAATTGGAGGGGGTTGAATGACAGGAAAAGCTCGATAGCAAGAGAGAGAAACATAACCATAGGAATCAGAATAAGAAAAATAAAAGTGGACCCCCTGATGGCAATCTTTTGTTTTTTTCACTTTCACCTTCCTGACAGTCCCTGGCAGATCGCCAGAATGTCTGTAGCACTCTGACTGCACTGCTGAGCTGCCTAAATTAGTGTCATTCTCTGAAGGAGCATATGTATAAGACAAAGGCTTATTTGATATTAATTTTTCTTTGACAGAACTGACAGGAGGTTGTTCAGGTGTAGCTATCTCTTTTAGTTCCTGTCCAATTTGAGTTTTTGCCTCTTCTGGCAGATTATAGGCCTTCATGGCTTTCTCCATGACACCCTCAAGCTCAGCAGCTGATGTTATGATAGCATCGGGAGACATCATACTCAGAGCTGCACGCATTCATGCTCAAACAGAAGAAAACATAACTGGAACCTTGTCACCACACCAATATGCCTTTTCCACATTATTCTTTACTTGTTCCCAGACTTCTAAGTCTAAAGTACCTTCCTCCGGGATGCAAGTATTATACTCCACTACCACCTGCATGCACTCATGTATTTGTAAACATGAGACTATAGATCCGTTACGTTTCAGTACATGGTGGATAAGATTAGATAAAGGAGTAGATTTAGCGTGTCTCATAACCCTGTAATAGTTTATCTATTAGGAGCTCACCACACAGTTCCCCTATCTCCTGTGAATCAAAATATCTCTCACCTCCACTCGAAAGTCTGAACGCAGTTCCGCAATCTCCTATGGACCAATTTTCAGGTCCCTGGATCCAGACGCGAGCTTTTGGACCTGGGTAACTGCAACCATAGTCAGGACACAGGTTGCAGAGTGAGTGGACCAGGTCACCCTTTATTTTAGGAGGGCCAGAGTTTATATAGTGTTAGAAATCAATTCACAGCTTCAAGAGTACAATTAATACAGAAAGATATCCCTATCAATATAAAAGTTGCAAATGTCGCTATAACAAAGGTTATCGTTACTACAAAGGTAATCACTACTACAAAGGGTATTGCTACTACAAAGGATCAAACCAGTCAAGGCAGAACTCTATCACCTAGCTACTATTTCCTCAAGACTAATTATCTCAGACCATTGACTTCCCTATTTACTGTAAAGAGCTTTCGCTGAAGCAGCTGGGCAAACAAGTCTCCCCAGGGTGGCTTCCTTTGGCCAACAAACATAGGAGACTCTTTAATGAAAGTTTGTTCCCATTGGCCTATTAGTTTACTAATAAGGCATCAGAATATCTGTGTGGAGGCTGTGGTTAGAGAAATTATTCTCCCATAGGAAGGGGATACAAGAGGATCATAAACGAAAGAAGCTATGGTTTCACATGGCATGTTGAAAGTAATTACAACAGTGATATAACACTCGTTTTCTTAAAATGGAGTTCATTTCAATTAGAATCATCTTATGCGTATCTAAGGGCATAGCTATTAGGCTCTTGTGATCCTCTGCTGTGACTAGCCTAAACCTGTGCTAATTATTCCCTTCGAGGGAAACCATAGAGTCCATGTTTCTTTGAGTCCGGCTCACTTCACTTAGTATAAGTTTTTCCAAGTCCTTCCATTTCCTTATGAATGGGGCTATGTCATTCTTTCTGATAGAGGCATAAAATTCCATTGTGTATATGTACCACATTTTTCTAATCCATTCGTCTACTGAGGGGCACCTGGGTTGGGTCCAAATTCTAGCTATGACAAATTGTTCTCAGATGAATGTTGTGCTGGTCACCTTAATGTGTTCTTGTTTGTGGTCTTTTGTGTAGATGCCCCAAAGTGGGCTGCTTGGTTATAGGATAGCCTTATATTTAGACTTCTGAGGAATCTCCATAGCGCATTCCAGAGTGGCTGAACCAGTTTACATGAAGTAGGGTTCTCTCTTGGCCACATCCCCTCCAACATTTGTTACTGTTTTTCTTTTTTTTATCTTGATAGAGGACATTCTTACTAGGTTGAGGTGGAATCTCAATGTTGTTTGATTTCCATTTGTTTTATAACCAGTGATGTAGAGCACTTTTTCATATGTCTCTTGGCTATTCTCATGTCCTCATCAGAGAAGTCTCTTTTTAAATCTTTAGCTCACTTGTTGGGGGGGCTCTTGGTTCTTTGAGGTTTTGTTTTGGAGGAATTTAATTTTTTTAGTTCTGAATATATTTTAGATATGAGGCCTTTGTCCATTGTAGGGCTGGTAAAGATCTTTTCCCAATCTGTTAACTTTCTGTTTATCTTTGAAGATAAGTCTTTAGCTCAGCAAAAGCTGTGAAGTTTGATGCAGAACTATTTACCCAACCTTTCTTTGATTTGTAGCATTTCTGGGCCTTTATTAAGGAAGTTTCATCCTGTGCCAAGGAGCCCAAGTATTTCTTCTACTCGTTCTTATAGTGTTTTCAGGGTATCTGTTTTTATTTTGATGTCTTTGATCCTCATGTTTACTTGTTTATTTTTTTTGAGGAATCATTTTAGATGTCCTGGAAATTGATGACATGATTAAGAGTTGCGAGGAAAGTCCAGAAGAATGGCCAAGTGAAGTAGCAATCAGCAAAAGCAATCTTGTGGATGAAAGAGTGAGATAAGTGAGAACTTTTCATTTGAGCCATAAACACATGCCAGAGCTGCATAGGAATAGTAGGAAATTCTTAGGAATGAGGACTGAGGCAGCCATTGCATGTCAGAATTTGGTTCTCCATTGTGAGCATGAAGAGATGCATGCTGGATCCGGGCCTGGTCGCTCTCATGTTTATGAAAAATCCCTTAGCCACATGGAGACTTTTAGTCAACATTGCGAGAGTCTCAGTGAGCAGCAGTTTTTCACAGATGATGGAGAAGGGACGATATTAACCTCAAAGACCATATTCTTTAGAAATAATTGTGCTTGTGTTGGAGAAAATCATTATGAATGCAACAAATATGGAAAGTCCTTCAAACATGAGTCAGTTCTAAAAACACATAATAGAATACACATTAATGAGAAACCTTATGAATGTAATAAATGTGAAAATTCCTTCGAGAGCAAGAAAATTATTATCAGACATAACAAAATTCACTCAGGTGAGAGACCTCATATATGTAGCAAATGTGGAAAATCTTTTAGGTTGAGGACAATTTTAAATGCACATAAAAGAATTCACACAGGTGAGAAACCATACGAATGTAACCAATGTGGGAAGTCCTTCACCTGGAAAATGCAACTCAGTATGCATCAGATAACTCATACAGGAGAGAAACCTTATGAATGTAACACATGTGGAAAGTGTTTCATGTGGAAATCGCAACTACTAATGCATCAGAAAACTCACACAGAAGAGAAACCTTATACATGTAACACATGTGGAAAGTCCTTTGTCCAGAAATCATACGTTAGTGTTCATGAGAGAAACCACAAAGGAGAGACATCTTGTAAGTGTAACACGTGTGGAAAGTATTTTTACAATAAATCACACTTTAGTCTTCATGAGAGAACAAATTCAGGAGAGAAACCTTATAAATGTAACACATGTGGAAAGTCTTTTGCCTGGCAATCATATGTTCATGTTCACCAGCGAACTCATACAGGAGAGAAACCTTATAAATGTAACACATGTGGAAATCTTTTACCCGGAAATCATACCTAAGTCGTCATGAGAGAACACATACAGGAGAGAAACCTTATAAATGTAACAAATGTGGAAAGTCTTTTGCCATGAAATCAAAGCTTAGTCTTCATGAGGGAACACATACAGGAGAGAAACCTTATAAATGTAACACATGTGGAAAGTCTTTTGTCTGCATAACACACCTTAGTGCTCATGAGAGAACACATACAGGAGAGAAACCTTATCGATATAATACATGTGGAAAGTCTTTTGTCAGGAAAACAAAGTTTAGTGTTCATGAGAGAACACATACAGGAGAGAAACCTTATGAATGTAACACATGTGGAAAGTCTTTTGCCTGGAAATCATATCTTCATTTTCATGAGAGAACACATACAGAAGAGAAACCTTATAAATGTAACACATGTGGTAAGTCTTTTACCCGGAAATCATACATAAGTGTTCATTAGAGAACACATACAGGAGAGAAACCCTATAAATGTAACACATGTGGAAAGTCTTTTGCCAAGAAAACAAGGCTTAGTCTTCACGAGAGGACACATACAGGAGAGAAAACTTATCAGTGTAACATATGTGGAAGGTCTTTTGCCCATCAATCATGTGTTACTGTTCATGAGAGAACACATACAGGAGAGAAACCTCATAAATGTAACACATGTGGAAAGGCTTTTGCCCAGAAATCATACCTTAGTGCTCATGAGGGAACACATACAGGAGCAAAACCTCAAAAATGTAACAAATGTGGTAAGTCTTTTTCCCGGAAATCATACCTAAGTGTTCATGAGGGAACCCATACATGAGATAAACCAACAAATATCACACAAGTGAAACATCTTTTACACAGAAGACATATCTTAGTATTCATCAGTGAACCCACAGAAGAGAAACCATATGGCCATAACGGGTGTGGAAAGTTTTTAACCCACAAGTCATATCTAAGTACACAGAAGCGAGGTCAAACAAGTGAAAAACTTTTATCTATGTAATCAATGTGGAAAATCACTCACCTGAAAGACACACCTTACTGTTCATGAGAACACATGCATGAGAGAAAGTTTATGTATGTAACACATGTGGGAAGTTTTCACCCAGAAATCCTATCTTCCTGTTCATCAGCAAATATACACAGGAGAGAAACCTTAGGAATGCAGCAAATTTGGAAAGTCCTTCAGGGACAGGTAATCCTTAAGGAAACAACAGAATTCATACCGGTCAGGTATCATATGAATATAACCAATTTGGGAAGTATTTCACCTGGAAAACACAGCTGTGCAAAAGAAGTTAGCAGGGAGTGTAATAACTACTTTGAGAAACACTTCATAATTGCTCACCAACAAAACGTAGGCACGCATAAAACAATATGTGAAGGCATTGAAAAGGAAGAAAATATTAGTACAAAATACAGCCAGGATGAACCTTGAATACAATCAGCTAAATAAAATACACCAGTTAGAAAGGAAGAGCTATAACATGCTGACTCTTATTGAGTGTGCAACGATCAACAAACTCATACACAAAAAGAATGATGCTTCTGGAGATGGATAGAGAGGAACAAGAGCTACCTATTCAATGATCCTAGTGCTTCATATATAGAAATGGAAAATGAGAAATGGTCTAGGTGCATGGAAGCGATGGGAGCCCAAAATAAACATGTACTATCAGTTTTCTTCTGAATACAGAATATCTTTCGGTGCTGTATAATTTTGAGACCCAAATTCTAAAATAATAGCTTTTTCTGTGCTATTCTTGGGATTTGAATTCAGGCTGTGACCACTGTCCCTGGATTCTTATTGCTCAAGACTAGCACTCTTATCACTTGAGCCACGCACCACTTTTGGCTTTTTCTATATATGTGGTACTGAGGAATCAAACTCAACGCTTTATGCATGGTAGGCAAGCACAGTACCACTAGGCCACATTCCCAGCCCCTAAAACCACAGCTTTTACTAATTTGGACCACCTAAATTATTAGCACAGTAACCAATGAAGCTGGATCCTGACTCAAACCTCTCATTGTAGCTACTCTGGAGTCTGTGGTTTGAGGCTTTAGGTTCAGCATCAGTCCATGCAGAAAAGTCAACAAGACTTTATCTGCAATTAAGCAGCAAAAAGTCAGAAGTGGAGTTGTGGCCCAAGTGTTAAAGCACTAGACTTGACTAAAAAAAAGAAAGACCAAGAGAAGAGCATGAGGCTCTGAGTTCAAGCCCCAGTGCTGGAAATAAATTAATGAACAAATAACTAAAACCAAACCCAGAAGCTAGTGCATAAGGGGATCTGTGGCCTTGGGCAACCACATGCCCTGCCATGTCCCCTCTGTGCCGCCATCATGAAAATGGCAATGTAGTTGATGTGCAGCAGTCTGGTGCTGTTTTGCAAAGCCAGAAGAGAGTGGGTTCTCACAGCAGCATCTTTCCTAAGACAGTTCCCCAAAAAGAATGGAGGAGTCAATGGGGAGTTTAGTACACTGAAGGACAGTCCTATAACCCGGCAAAAATTCAATAACTCACCAATTAATATTAATATCTTTCAGTGCAAAAGAGCAGAAAAGAATTTATCCCCAAGTGACAGCTGAAAATTTCCCTTTCACATAGATCAAGGAACTGATCCATGTTAGGCCTGGTTGAGCTAGGGACTTTGCTTACAGTGGTCTGCATGTAATAAGCTGCACTCCACAAGGCTATCAAAATCTCTGTGCTCTGAGCCCATCTCTAGGTTTGTTACTCGGTTTTGTTTAGAGGAGGAAGGGGAATGTTTCTCCTCACACTTTTAAGAATAAAATATCAGCCACCACCTAATTGGTTTTGCCCACTAATTTACAAAATTACATTTCTAATTCAATCAGGGGGCAACCGTCTACTGAGTCTATGAAGTAGCTTTACAAGTATACCTGAAACTCCCTTTATGAAACAAAGCTCTGATAGTTTACATGGACTGAATGTAGGTATAAGAAGCATCAGGGGCTGGGAATATGGCCTAGTGGCAAGAGTGCTTGCCTCATATACATGAAGCCCTGGGTTCAGTCCCCCAGCACCCTATGTACAGAAAATGGCCAGAAGTGGCACTATGGCTCAAGTGGCAGATTGCTAGCCTTGAGCAAAAAGAAACCATGGACAGTGCTCAAGCCCAGAGTGCAAAGCTCGGGACTGGCAAAACAAAACAAAACAAAAAAAACAAACTTCTGTTACAAGAAGCATCAAAGGATCCCTCAAACTCTGGGGGGTGTTGTCCAGATAGATGCCTTCAGTCCTCAGTCTGACATGTGACTCCTGTCTGAATCTGCCCTCTGCATCTCTTGCTGGTTCATCCACTTTGTGGAACAGAGAGTGAAGTACTTGACTGAACATCAGATTAGACCTTAAAAGCCTGTTTGATGTACATGGGATCAAAGAGGAGTTATCCTGGGTGTCATAGCTCATATCTTTATGCCTAGCTACTCAGGGGGCTGAGTCTTGAGGATCAGGTTTGAAGTCATCCTGGGCAAGAAAGTCTGTGAGACTCTCATCTCCACGTAACCATCAGTAAACCGGAAGTGGAGCTGTGGCTCAAGTGGTAGAGCATTTAGCCTAGAGCACAAAAGCTCTGGGCTTGATCCCCCAAGATTATTGAAACTTCACTCATTAGGGGATGTTGAGAAAGCTACAATTTTACTGACATTTGAATTTTTGTTTTATGTGAATAAATTCATCTAGTTGAAAGAGATATTATGCAGTCTCTACAATGTAACTAGGGAACTTTAAAAATCAGAATTGTTTGACTTTAATGGGACTTCTCCCTGCTCTGCTCAAACGGCCCACCGGATGCTAATTTATTCCACAGTTCTCTGCACCCTGTCAGTCCCTTGCTAGACTGATACCCGGTACTCTGTTTTTGTTCAGCATCATCATTATACATAAGTGTTCTCACTTCATTTAAACTAGTTCCAAATATTCTCTAGCATTTAAGAGCTTGACCTGACAAATAGGAGCACGAGTTAAAGCAAGTACGTGGTACTTGTTAGGGGCTAGCGATAGTAAAGCAGCCAGCAACCTGTGACCTTTCTGGAAGGAGCAGCCTTACCACCGCCTGCGTCATGTGGGGACCTGCCAGATTCACAGGCCAATGCTAACTAAAATGATAGGTTGGTTCAAAGAATTACTTTGGGGGACTGGGAATATGGCCTAGTGGCAAGAGTGCTTGCCTTGCAAACAGTTACTACGAGGCAGACTATAACTCCATTGGCCACCTGCCTATGACCTGACATGATTATGCTCTTTCTCTGCAAGTGTTGTAACCTTGGCTACCTGCGTGTGGCCCACCTTGGCCATGTGATATTTGCCTACATAACCTGTCACTGAGCCCAGCCCAGGGTGCTTCTCCCTAGCTCCCAAGTCTGGGCTGTGGCCTTGGATGGCCATTCTGCTTTTTACCTGCCCAATAAACCCATATTGGTACTTGAGGCTGTCTCTGAGTGGTGGCCTGTTGGAGGGATGGAGGATTCCCCCCACTCGGACCCCATTACTATACCAAACACAGATTTGTTAAGGCTTAGCAGAGGATAATAGAGGAGATGTATTTTGGTGTCAAGCACACTAATAAGATCATTGTTGGGGCTGGGAATATGGCCTAGTTGCAAGGAACTTGCCTTGTATACATGAAGCCTTGTGTATGATTCCTCATCCCCACATATACAGAAAAAGCCATAAGTTGCTCTCTGGCTCAAGTGGTAGAGTGCTAGGCTTGAGCAGAAAGAAGCCAGGGACACTGATCAGGCCCTGAATTCAAGCCCCAGGTCTGGCAAAAATTAGAGAAAGGTTTAGATAGGATTTCTTCAAAGTAGATTTCTAGAATCAGGGTATTTTCTTTGGAAATGCTTTATATTACCATTTATACGAATTATAATATCCTGTATTATATTACTCAAAACCATAACCGTTATGGGAATATGGCCTAGTGTCCAGACCCCTTGCCTAGTATACATGAAGCCCTGGGTTCAATTCCTTAGTACTACATATATAGAAAAGGCTAGAAGAGGCACTGTGGCTCAAGTGGCAGAGTGCTAGGCTTGAGCACAAAGGAGCCAGGGATAGTGCTCAGACCCTGAGTCTCAAGTGCCAGGACTGGCAAAAATAAAAAACAAATATACCAGGAACAGCTTCCATTGTACTTTATTATAATTGTGTGTGCTGTTTATTGCAATAAGAACCAGAGCCTAAATGCTTTAAAATTGTCTTTTGTTTTTGCACAAATAAAACTGAAGACACTGTTCTCTTCAGTGGTTTCTTTGTTTAAGTGATGGTGAATATTGTACATGGGTTTTTCTGACATGGAACTACTTTTTACAAGGAAATAATATTCAAATGTTGTTTTGACCTAAAAACTAGAAAGATAAGAAAAGGCCCAGCAACCTGTGCAGATAAGCCCAGAAAACAGGGAAAAGCAAGAGGGTTATCTGTGTGTCCTAAGCAGAACCTCTCAGTGCTAATCCTTCAAAAAGAGGGGCAACCTTGCTTAGTTCTCTGTATCACTACTTATTTGCCATTGCCAAAAAGATACTAGTGGCCATGTGACTTCCTCCAGCTCGAGTTCTTCATGTTGTTTTGTTCCTTGAAAGTCAGTGTTATTGTAGCTGCTAGATAGTAGGTCTGGGGTTTAATAATCTCTAGTGATGTTTACATGATTTCTTCAATTTACCTTCCTGGGTACAGGATGTGAGTTCAAACGTCCTATATGCAAGGACTTCAGAAGGAAGCTGAGATCTGAGGATTTTGTTTCAAAGCCAGCCTGGGTAAGAAATTCCATTAAATACATCTGCAATTAACCACAAGAAATTGGGAAATTGCCCTGTGCCTCAGTGTGGTATAGCTTTAGCCTTGAGCTGAAAGGCTCAGGGACAGTGCCCAGCACCAGAGTTCTATCCTCATTATGAAGCAAAAAATTTTCCTTCCATTAAATTTTTATTGTGGTTAAATACATGTAATATTGACTATTAGCTATTTTCAATAACACAACTGAATGGCAATTATTACATTCACTTAGGCAACATTCCTACTGTCTCCAGAATCTGTCTCAAGGAATCTTCCTGCTTGTAAAACAATGCCCCTTCTTGTCACCCCAGGGCTAAGTACCTACTATGTCTGTGTATTCAACTATTCTGTTTATATTTGATGGTCCTAAGTCTTGATGGAGAGATCAGAAGGGAATGACTCATCTAATTATAATCCCACTGCCCATAACAATAAAGCAAGCTAATTAAAAATAATTGTAGTGGTCACCACATTATTCACAGATCATTGTCAGGCTTACTCTTGCCACCCTGTTGTTTGCACTAGTGTTTCCACAAGGGCCTGTGTACAGCACTGTTGTAGTACTCACTGTATTCTTTTTTTTTTTTTTTTTTTTTTGGCCAGTCCTGGGGCTTGGACTCAGGGCCTGAGCACTGTCCCTGGCTTCTTTTTGCTCAAGGCTAGCACTCTGCCACTTGAGCCACAGCGCCACTCTTCTGGCCGTTTTCTGTATATGTGGTGCTGGGGAATTGAACCCAGGGCCTCATGTATATGAGGCAAGCACTCTTGCCACTAGGCCATATCCCCAGCCCTACTCACTGTATTCTTATCTGGTTTCTCCTCTAGTAACTGCCTTAAAAGGCAGAAGCATTGTAGCCCAAGAATCTAGAAAATGGTAATCATGAAGCTATTTTCACTCAAAAAATGAATGAAATTCACAACAATTTTAGGAGTGAATTCAGTCTACAAGCATCTAATGAGCCATCATAATACTCAAGGGATATCTTTGCAAATAGAACTTGGCATCTTGGGATGGATGAGGTTCCTTGCCTTCCTCTCTTCAGTGCTCCACTCACACCTTCAAGCACACAACTGCTCTTTTCTGCTCAATAATTAAGCCACAGGTTGACTTCAAAATTTTACTACCTAATTGAACATTCCAGTGTCACACGTTTATCTGCCCAGGATTCGTTTGAAATTTAATCCTCAGATCTCAGTCTCCTGAGTCGCTAGAATCAGAGCCATGAGACAGTGCCTGGGTAGGCTTAGGCTGCTTTGAAAACACCTTGGAGAATAAAAGAAAACCTGAGATGGATCTTGTTCAGCCATCCACAACTGTTATGCATACATAATTCACTTCAGTTTCCCTGGTATTCTTTTTGTTTTTGTGGGGGTTTGTTGTTCCCAGTCTTGACCTCAGGGCCTGGGTGCTGTTTCTGAGCTTCGTTTTGCTGAAGGCTAACGTTATACCACTTGAGCCACAGTGCCACTACCAGCTTTTTCTATTTCTGTGGTACTGAGGAATTGAACCCATGGCTTCATGGATGCTAGGCAGGCACTCGACCACTAAGCCACATTCACAGCCCATTTTCCTGGTTTTCTCTTCCTCATATTTGAAACTAGAATATTCCACTTTTTTAAAAATCACTGCAATCATTGACACTATCATCCTCATCTTCATCATTTTGTGAAAGTACTATACATTATGCTTTGAATGCTGGCCTGGTGCACTTTCTAAGCTTTGTGCTGTACTTTGTTTTTTTATTAGTTAATAGGGGTAAAAGTCCCAAAGGTTCTGCCGACACTGGCTTTGAACTGTCATATGAGGTCTTACCCTAATGACTAGCAATGATTACAAGTGTCAACCTCCTGTGTTGCCCTAGGATACTCCACTCTTCGAATGTTCAATGAAAGTCTCTCCAGAGTATAAATACTTGTCACTTTAAGTACATCTCAACAGAAAGGAATTCTACATGTAAAGGTGCATGATTTCTATGGTAATTCAGAATTCCTTAAATGAGGCTCAGAGTGGAGTGTGCAATCCAAATGCATCAGCATTCTTTAGGAATTTGTCAGAAATCCACACTTAAAGAAATTAAAGTATTGATGATCCTTCCTACTCAGTACTTGTAAATTAAAACCAATGATGTCTGCAGATCAGAGTATTGAATTTACCAAATCCTCAGGTTTTATTCTATACTGAAGTTTTGGCATGCTTGGCTTAGTACTCTCCTATTGTCTGCGATCATATATAAGTACTCTAACAGATGGCTAAATCTCAGAATGAAGTAAATCCTACTACATGATTACTTTCTTGGTCTACATATATATACATACAGATGTATATATACACATATATGTATATATACACATATATAATAGAATATTATAAAGCAAAACAATATATTAATAAAACACAATTATAAATATATACTTATGTATATCTCTATTTAATATTACATATGTGTTGGCCTGAGATGGAAAAGACTGATACTTTACTATATATATGTAGCCAAGAACCTTATAGTGAAATCAGGCTATATTTACAAAGTTGGTGTTAGTGGTGACAGTATAGTATTACTGTTTTGTTTTATTATTATTTTTTTTTGCCAGTCCTGGGGCTTGAACTCAGGGCCTGAGCACTGTCACTGGCTTCTTTTGCTCAAGGATAGCACTCTATCACTTGAGCCACAGTGCCACTTCTGGCCTTTTCTATACATGTGGTGTTCAGGGATCGAACCCAGAGCTTCATGTATACAAGTCAAGCACTCTTTCCACTAGGCCATATTCCCAGCCCTAGTATTAAGTGTTTCTTAAAAGTAGAAAAATTCTTCCAATGTTTTCACTACAGATGAATTCTATTTACATATTCTGGGAAGAGAAGAGAGTGCATCCTTGAGATGACAGTTTTTAATAACATATTTATGTTTTGTGCCCAGATGACAAGTTCCGTCCAAGGGGTTTTCATTAGGCTTTTTTGTTCATCATAAGTTCTATTAGCTTATTTATTTGAGGTTCATCAATAGAACTAAATGTACTTTGGGCTTGCATGGCCAATTTTCAAGCACTTCATAGCAATGATTTGTTAATTAATTGAATTAGTGATTTACGTATACTACTGTGATTACATTTGTCTTTCTACCTCAGTAGGTAATGCTTTCTGTATCTATTAATTCATTCAATCATTGTTCTATTTGTTACTAGTACAAAGGTTTTTGTTGATATAGCACATTAGGTTTGCAAGTGCCACCTCAGGTTAACAACATCAAATTATTTTATAGTCACACCCTTGCTCATGTGGTATTCACATTGACTATATTCATACTTTCTCATCTGTGTGACTCCTCTTATGCTGTTGAGTGCTGTTTCCATGTGTTAAGTTCATCGGGTTTTTTAACTGTGAATTCTCTTATGACTTCTTAGAGATGATCAGAGTGTGAAGGCCTTTCCACATTGGTTACATTTATAAGTTTTCTCCCCTGTGTGTGTTCTTTGATGAACACTAACATGTGACTTCCAGGTAAAAGACTTTCCACATTGGTTACATTCATATGATTTCTTTCCACCTTTGTTATTCTTATCAGACGTCTCTGGATATTTGTTCCAATGATTAATAAGATCTATTTTCTTATTGAAAGATTTCTCAGATTCAGTCCATGGACAGGGATGGTTTCCAGTGTGTTCCTTCTGATGTCTACTGACTGTAGGTCTGAAACAGAATGTTTTCCCCCATACAGTGCATTCAGGTGTTTTCCTCACTCCCTGAAATAGTTCTTGGCCAATGACAGCAGATTTACCATTGCTTTCTCTGTATTCATTATGGTTCTGGGAGTGTTCTCCCACACAAACACCATTATTTCTAAAGAATATGGTCTCTGAGTTTAATACCATACCTTCTTTACCACCCTTGAAATACTGCTGCTCATTTGGACTCTCAGAATGTTGAGTAAAATGTTTCATATGGCTAAGGGATTTTTACACTACATGATAGACACCAGGCCTGGATCCAGCATGCATCTCTTCAGGCTCACTGTAGGGAAGCATGTTCTGACATGCAATGGATTCCTCAGTCCTCATTTCTATGGAGTGCCCATTATTCCTACTCAGCACTCGCATGTGTTTTGAACTCAAATTAAAAGCTCTAACTAATCTCACTATTTTCTCCACAGCATTGCTATTGGTGACTGCTACTTCACACATCCATTCAACGGGAATTTCCTGGCAAGTTTTAATATGTTATCCATTCCTTGGACATCTAAAATGATACATCCAAAAATAAGGGAAAAAACATGAATGAGATCCAAACAGCTTTTAATGTAAAACTAACGAAAGTTCTGCACATAATAATTATTATAGACTTTAAGATATCAATACTAGGAATTAATGAGAAATACATGCTTAATCCCTAAAGAATTACGGAAGAAATTCATAATAATATTTTACAATGTTTTTCCGTTTTACTTGTTGTGTTTTTACAGCAAAAGAAAAAAGTACTCAAATTACACAGTTAAGAGTTTTATAGGAATAATTTTATGGTGAGGATTTACAATCTCCCATTAGCATTCCTTCAGTTACTCACACAAATAAGTTTTGATATCGAAAAATACTTGCTGTGTTTTCACAGGTTCTACCAAACATGGCATCTACATACTTGAAAAAAGATGACATCTCTATTAAATATGCACTCTGCACACCAACTGTCAGTTTTCTATGAATAATAGAGTATATAGAAGAGGGTGGGAAAATAGCTTTTTGGTTGACTGCTTGCTTATCATGCATCAAACCCTGGTTGAATAAATCAGTATCACATAAACAGAAATGACAAGTAGTCACGTTGTGGCTCAAGTGGTAGAGTGCTTTTCTTGAGCTAGGGCAGCTCAGGTAGTGTGCCCAGGCACCCAGTTCAAGACCTATTACTGGAAAACTACAACAACGACGACGACGATGAAAAACCATAGGATTTAACTCTTGCACTGCTTTTTTTTTGCCTAGAATTGCTTTGGCAATCTAGGTCTTTTACTGTTCCATATGAATTTATGGATTGGTGTAACCCCTTTTGATGTGAAAAGAATATATGAAATTTGTGGATAGGAATGGGAAGGGATAACATGGTAGAGAACTAAAGGGGTAATATTGTCAAGAAGCATTGTTCTCAAATCCTGACTAATGGAATTGTAACCCCTTTTGATGACTACTTACCCTCAAAAGAATCTTGTTCTTAATAATGAATCAATTTAAGATGAAATACTGAGAAGCTAACATTTTTCCTTAAACACCACAGAAAGAATCCAGGTAGGTATGTACCTATTCAATCAGAAAGCCATAAGGGTAATTTTTCCCTCTGTTTTTACTCTACCAAATGTATACTACATCTTACTACTTGTCTCTATCATCACTTGGATTTCTGTAAGCATCTCTTAACTACTCCTTGTTCCTCATTTTCTCCCACTTTCTAATTTTTATATTTCTGCCAGAATTAATTTTTAGAAAACCGCATCTTAGTTGTGTTTTGGCACAATTAACTAAAGGGAGCTACAAGAGATGATAGTAGTGGTGACAGATATTCATCCTCCTGAGAACTTCACTTCAGCCACCAGAGCAGTGAGAAAATGCATGCTCTTCACATCATCTAAAGTGGTGTTTTACTCTTATTTACTCAGCAGAACACCAGAATGGGCTGAGAGTGAATCAATCATAAGTGACTCATCACCAGTCATTAAATATAAAAAAGAGAACGGTCATTTGAGGTTAGTTATTCAAAACCGCATCTAGTCCAATACAAAACAAAGCATTTAATGAACATTTCATACTCAACTACATTCACTTACAACAAGGTAAAGAAATTCCTGACAGCATGTTATATTCAGAGAATGTTGTACATAAAGGAAGAGTCAGTTCTGTGGTGCATATTGAGCTTTCACTTCTAGCTGGAAGATTTTCCACATTTGTCATATTCATAAGGTTTCTTCTGGTGTGTTCATTGTGCACATTGAAAGTGGACTTCTGTGTGAAAGATTTTCTACATTTGTTACATTCATAGTTTCTCATCTGTGTGATTTCTCTTATGCTTCTGGAGTGCTGACTGCTGGGTGAAGGACTTTCCACATGTGTTACATTCATGGGGAGGGGCTGGCTGTGTAGGTAAATATTTCTTCTGCCAACAGCCACCCTGGGAAGGGTTGCTAACCTCTAGGACGTGCACATGTGTGAATGTGTGTGTGTGTGTGTGTGTGTGTGTGTGTGTGTTCTCTGGGTGGAAAGCCCCTCGCACTTAACACATTCTCAAAAGGTCCATGGAAACAGACTTGAAGTGATATGCTATGAATCTTCCTGACTGGGCTCCTGGTGACCTTTCCTCACACCTGCTTTTCTAAAAGATTAAGAAAAAGACATGGAGAAACATGTGAGAGATGTCTACCAAGTAAATCTGAGACACAGGTGCCCATGGATTTTTAAGACCTTTATAGATGTTCTCCTAATGAGATACAACATGGCTTCTATTAATCTGTACTGGTGATCCCTAGAATTTTTTTTCAACTTTGGGGACAAAACTCCAAAATATTGCACAAATGTAGGTTGGTATCAGCCTGGGGCTAAGCCCTGTGTTCCTCCATAAGCTCTACTTGGGGAGCTGCAGGCAGCTACCCCACAGGTACTTCTCCCTCCACTAAAGGGGTGCTAATCACCCTTTATTTTCAGGCTGGGTTCTTTGTTTTGTGTGTGTGTGTGTGTGTGTGTGTGTGTGTGTGTGTGTGTGTGTGTAGGTACATACACACACATAACCAATAAAAAACAATGAAATTGTTTCTCTCTAACTCTGCCACTACCAAAAGTGGAAAACAAGAGGATACAACTTTCTGAAAATAAAAATGCAAGTGTTTCTTGTAAGTTCTATTCCTATACATACAAAATAGCAGGCACCTCATTCATTTACAGTAATATTTGCTACTTTTAAGCATGTTCATATTTTTTCAGATTTGCTCTCCTGTAAAGTGCAGTTCCTCACAGGGCAAGTTGATACCACTGATGCATGCAGACAGATTTTCTATCCCATGACAGCCAGACAATCCAGAGAAAGGAACGACTCAAGCTAATCCTCCATAGTTTTCTTTAGGAGAAAAGAAGGTATCTTTACTTCAACTACTCATTCAGAAAACACTAAGGATCTGCTAAGCACAAGACATTGTCTGACACTAAGCAGATATAAAACTGAAGATAACCCTTTAACACTTCCTTAGGAGACTCAACCTCCTTGCTTAAACTACTGGATGACCTCTGTACATGGCACATACTTTTATCATTCCCCTTTTTAGTCTAATTTAAGATATGCCTATTAGTCTCTCCTCAGCAATAACTGGAAGTTGATAAAGGAAGTCAGTGCTTATTCCCACACTGCTGTACTCTAGAGGATGGGACTAGCCCATCCTCACTTGCACTGTTTCGAGTGTTGACCACCTTCTCTTTTTAGAACACAGGTTCTCACTTCTTCCTAAGACAGGCCCCACTCAGATTCATCCTTCCTTCTGTGCCCCCTTCACAGACCACTTTCTCTCCCTGTTCACATTCCACTCAGCTCTGCCCTGGCTTACTGCACACATCCTTTCCTCCTCAGTGAGCTCTGGGTGCTGGAATTACCAATCACATGACAAATACTTGTCTTCTGAGCTCCAGGCCCAGTCTCTACCCAGAGGTCTCAAAAGGCATCTTAAAAACTCCATTAATGGGGGCTGGGGATATAGCCTAGTGGCAAGAGTGCCTACCTCGGATACACGAGGCCCTAGGTTCGATTCCCCAGCACCACATATACAGAAAACGGCCAGAAGCGGCGCTGTGGCTCAAGTGGCAGAGTGCTAGCCTTGAGCGGGAAGAAGCCAGGGACAGTGCTCAGGCCCTGAGTCCAAGGCCCAGGACTGGCAAAAAAAAAAAAAAAAAACTCCATTAATGGGCTGGGAATATGGCCTAAGTGGCAGGAGTGCTTGCCTCGTATACATGAGGCCCTCGGTTCGATTCCTCAGCACCACATATATAGAAAATGGCCAGAAGTTATGCTGAGGCTCAAGTGGTAGAGTGCTAGCCTTGTGCAAAAAGAAGCCAGGGACAGTGCTCAGTCCCTGAGGCAAGCTCCAGGGCTGGCAAAAAATAAAATAAATAAATTTTTAGAAAAGAAAAAAAAACTCCATTTATGATCTTTCTCCCCAGACTATGTCTTCCTCACAGCTGCAGATCTATGAATGATAACACTGTCTACTCAAGGACACAAGTTACAAACTGGGTCTTTAATCATCTCATAACACTTCAAACACTTCTGCAATGTGTCCACTATCTTTTCAGATTAATTTCTAACCCATATCAGAATCTTGTTCCCCCCTCCCATCACACAAATAGGATGTTCTCATATTTTCTTAAAACCCTTCAGACACATTTTATTACACTCTGAAGACCTGACTCCACCATGTCTCAAGGGCTCTTTACGACTCAGTTCCTGCTAACTCCTAACCTTCCTTCAGTCCGCTGAGGGTACAACTTCAATCTAACTCTGGGCCTTCACACTAATCTCGCCTGTCTGGGACATGTGATCTGCTTTCTCTTCTTCCTCAGTGAGAAGATCTCTGGGCAAATGCTACCACTCTTTCAATGGAGTCTTTCTTGACCTGTGTGCAAGGCATACCATCATCTCTTACAATGCTTTGTTTCAATGAGCTGACCCATGTAACTGATTAATGTCCAACTGTTCATTTTCCCACATAAATTAGAGAGTTCACAAAGGCAGGTGCCTGCTCTCTCTCAGTTACCATTTATCCCTGAGGATACATGACAGTGGGGGGTAGCAGGAAGACAAGGCACACTTAAGAGTCAACTGCCCAAGGTTTTTGTCACCTGGAGTTTGTTTTTTTTAATCTTCCCCACTGTCACAGTGCTGGGGATTGTACTCTGTGCCTCATGTAAGCCAAGCAGGGATGATCTCAGCCCACTTGGAGCACTAATGCTAGAGCACCCTGGAATATGCTCCAGGAACCTCAACACTGTAGTAAGAGACACAACCCACTGGGAAACCAGAGAATGCAAAAATGTCTAGTGAACAAACAGTCAGTCTCAAGAAAGCAATTTTATGGAGACCTTGACTTAAAGAACAGATGGATGTAGGCAACAGGGTATGGAAACTACCAGTTTATGGGCTGGGGATATAGCCTAGTGGCAAGAGTGCCTGCCTCGGATACATGAGGCCCTAGGTTCGATTCCCCAGCACCACATATACAGAAAACGGCCAGAAGCGGCGCTGTGGCTCAAGTGGCGGAGTGCTAGCCTTGAGCGGGAAGAAGCCAGGGACAGTGCTCAGGCCCTGAGTCCAAGGCCCAGGACTGGCCAAAAAAAAAAAAAAAAAAAAAAGAAACTACCAGTTTACACAGTCATGACTCCTTTGAGATATAGGAGCCATAGGTTACCAATAAGAGTTGTCTACTTGTGATTAATGCAAGAGGAAAATTTCACAAAGCAATTACTCTTCTCAAGAGATGTTTCAACAGAAAATATTCCCTCATTCCTTACAGCTAGGATAAAATCAATGGAGTCCTCACTTTGGTGACTTTTGTTTTTGAAGATATGAAAATTAAAATTTTTGTCGCACAATAAAGAAAACCTTCAGTTGTCATCACACCTAGATAATTATAAATGTGTATCTGCTTTCTGGGCCATTTACCATTGCTATGAGGCCATGAGTGCACAGTGGCGTTTCTCACTAGAGCTTCATCTATTTTTCCACCTGTGAGATTATCCACATACTGCCTCCCCTCCTCCAGGGCATTAAAGCATTCTGTCCAGTAGTCATTATTATCTGCCTGCACCCGGTCATAACTCCAGCTCGCACAGGGAATTTTTTGGTGACTGTTAGAGGAAATGTAGTCCAGGAAGCTCAGAGAAGCAAAAGGTTGAATGTGCTGGTTCTGCAGGATGAGGAGAAGGCTTATGGGTGGTTCTAGAGACTTCCTAGCTCTCTCCATTTGAGGAAGAAAGGTGGACTGACACATCATTAAACACCTCTCCGCAGCTTGGATAATGTCAGAATTGTTCCCAAAAATATCCAACTCATCTTCAAGGAAGAGTCCCTAATTATAGCCAAGTTTGCGTTTCATAATGGCACTAAACCCACAGGTGCAGCGGTACTGGTCCTTATTGGAAGAATCTGGGATGTAAAGCCCAACATCTGCCCCTTTGATGTTCATGTTGCAGGCACAGATGCACCAACTGTCAAAATTCTGGTCCTTAAAGATATTCATCACAGAATCTGAGAAAATCAGGGTGACATTCAGACTATGGGCTTCAGGAATTGGCTGCATGGTGGCAGGCTCCACAGAGTTAAGGGGCCTCATGGTAGAGGGGGTTGAGGCTGGTGAGCTCTGATCAGTGCTGTCATATTTAACAGACGCTTGACCACTGGCAGTGCCCCCACCTCTGGGAGTTCTTGGAGTCCTAGGGGTTCTCGGTGTGGGAACAGAGAAACGAGGTGTTGCTGGAGGACTCCTGCTCCACTGTTGCTGTTGCTGATCAGTGTCACTGATGTGTTCATGTGTAGTGTGTTCAGATAGTCTGGATCTGCTAGGCTCCTGACACTAGGCACATAACTGCAAGAAAGAGAACGCATAAGGATGAGAAGCAGGTCCAGACACCAGAGCCTACACAACATCACCTCAACCCCTACTGCATATTACTCATCATTTGGTTCATTAAAAAAAAAAAAAAAAAGCTGGGTGTCTCACAGGCTACTCAGAAGGCTGAGATCTGAGAATCCAAGTACAAAGCTAGACAAGGCAGAAATATCCAGGACATGCATATTTATCCCCAATTACTCAGCAAAAAGCTGAAACTGGAGGCATGACTCAAGATGTAGCGCATGAGCCATGAGTAAATAGCTGAGCAAGAGCTCAAGGCTCTCGAGTTCATTCCCTATTATCCCTTCCCTTACAAAAAACGGGGAAACTACAAGCAGTCCCTGAAGTACATAGAAAACCAAAACAAGAAGAATTCCACAATACACTTGCTTTCTACATATTTTACATGTAAATCATCCTCATATGAATCTTTTGAAGAAAATCAGTATTTCTGTAAGAATACATAACAATGGGTTTACTAAATTTGAGTTTATAAAGTTGTAACTACTAACTGGAATTCGGTGGACACCTCAGGTGACCAACTCATACTGTACCTTAAGACCTTAAAATTTGCCCCCCCAAAATTTAGAATTTTCAGTTTTTATTTTGTAATACTCTACTATACTGTAATGTAGACTGGTTTATAATGGCTTGTAATTCTATGTACTAGAACTAAGACTAGTCTCCAGAAGTGTAATACTAAGAGAACAAGGGTTAAATCCTAAGAAAAATTAATAACTTCAAAGGATAAAAATACTGAAAACCTTACTTGCTACTTATTACATGCAGGAAAATGGGATCTAGGACAATTACAGACAAATTACAGTGGGACAGAAATGACAGCCTGTGAAAGGGAGAACGTGTACAAATGCACCTGGACCATTTCATATAAGTAAGAATAAGTACTATGTCTTTTCACATGCTAACACACTTCTTGGCAAGCACAAGCAGCATGAGAAATGGCTTTCAGACCCACTACATGATAACAAGGTTTAATCTGTGCAACAAAGTTATATATATAACAGGTCAGCCAGTTCCTCCCAATGTATAAATCATTCCCAGGGACAAATTGTAAGTTCTCCTGCACTGTAGCAGTAACTCTCCGAAGCCACTAGGGTGGTATTAAATTACTGCTGCATTGCACTAAATGATGCCCTAGTGGGAGAAAAATGGATTTGTGAGGCACAGTGGGATGGTTTAGTGGGATAGCATGATGGCCGCCCTGCTCCATAAGGCCATTAGATAGTGGACCATTCCATAATGTGTTTGCTAATACTGCAGTAGATAATCTGAAAACACTCTTGCCAGGTCTTTGCTACTCTAAAAATAGAAGAAAGAATTCCTGAGTTTGTAGAGGGTGATCTAAGCATAATGGTGGAGAATGTGTGGCTGTTCAAGGCCTACCACATCATTTAACACATGATGGAACAAACATGCATGCCACCCAAACAGCTAGAATCACAAGCTTGAGCCACTGCGACCAACCCTATGCCACTCTTTAGATGATCAGGCAGGAGCTTAACATTTTTTCTGAGTAATCAGGTTAGGTGAAGTAAGTCTCTATTTTATCAACTTTTTTTTTAAATTTCACTCTAAAAAGGTGAAATGCATGTGAAGACATGTCAAGTGTGGTCATTGAGAGTATGATGTGACTTCCTCTGTGTCGCAGTCAAGAATCTGGGAACCAAGGCATGACCCCCATGCAATCCACAAAGATACTTGGACTGGGCTCGGTTGAGGATGCATTTCTTCCACACTAGATGGACCATATGATTGTGGAGATTTGGAGGAATCTTCCATGATCTCTTTGGACTGTGCATAGTTATCATGCCCCCATCTTGGGAACCTAGGTGAGTGGCAGCACTCTGCATACCTCCACTTCCACCTGGAAGCAAAGACAATTTGTAGTGGTAGAATTGTCCGCAACTGTCCCAATTCATAGGCTGCTACTGTATTCAAACTAAGCATTTCAACTGTCAGAACTCATATTGCTTTGTTTAAATTCCTTGTCATTAACACTACCTATAGGTCAGGTTGGAAATATGGCCCAGTGGCAAGAGTGCTTGCCTCGTATACATGAAGCCCTGGGTTCGATTCCTAAGCACCACATATATAGAAAATGGCCAGAAGTGGCGCTGTGACTCAAGTGGCAGAGTGCTAGCCTTGAGCAAAAAGAAGCCAGGGACAGTGCTCAGGCCCTGAGTCCAAGGCCCAGGACTGGCAAACAAAAACAAAACAAACAAAAAAACCCACTACCTATAGGTAAGAATAAAATTGTGTCAGGACATTTTCTTCCCCTCTACATTTTGAATCTTTGTGTTCTCCCTAACACTGCTGATCAGATCAACACGCACAACCATAAAGCCATTCAACTACAAAGGCATTCCTATCCCGCCTGTACTGGATATAACTGTAAGAAAGGAATCATCATTACAATAATAAAGATTCAAATATGTATTGTTTGCTTTGAAGTTTTAAAACAATGCAACAAATAAGTCTTAAGGGCAAGGTAGTAGAGGGAGCTGTATGGTCATTTAGCTCAATGGTTGTATAATAGCTGTACATGGTGCCCAGGTAGAAGAAAGGACTTAAAGGCACAAATTTAATAAGGTCAACTTTCAAATTTGCGTGTGGAATTGTTTGTCCCCATATTTGACAATACTTATAAAAGCTTATTGCTAAAATAATGAAAAGGGTTGTTTCGACATTTTATGTCAGAGGATTAAAAATTCACTGGTCTCTCTCTCTCTCTCTCTCTCTCTCTCTCTCTCTCCCCCCCCCCCTTTCTAACTCCATCTACTATGCAACCCATTTCTTCTGGCTATGTTCCCAATAATCACGGGTGATACAAGTTCGTGGGAATGTTATTGATCCTTTCTGATATAAGACAACTATTAAAGCCAATATCCATGTTTCACCTATTTGATTTATTAAACACATTGTAGGTTTTATTCTCAATAGAAAATGTGCAAAACATCTCAGCCAAAACTGTCGATAAGCATTCTGGGAAACCTCCACTCCTATTTTTAAAAAGGACACCACCTTATAACATAAGCTATTCTTCATAGCAATGCAATGCAATGCAATGCTATACAATACAATACAATACAATACAATACAATACAATACAATACAATACAATACAATACAATACAATACAATACAAACATTACTTGAGCTAAATAGCCCTATCTCTAACTTTAAAGACACAGCAAAACCAAACCCAAATGTTTACATTCTAGAGAACTGAAGCCTTCTGGTTCCCTCCAAAATTATTGTTTTACAGTTAAGATATCTTAACTGAAGCACAGAACCTTAGTCTTTCACTTCTACATCTTATTTTAAAAGTTTTCTGACTTGGTTCATAGGTAAAAGAATTCAGTTCAATTTTACAACTGTTCATCATAAAAACCAAGCAAGCAGACAACATACCCACAGGACCCTCAAAGAAAAAGGAAGACAACAGCAAGCCACAGAAATGCTTCTAATTGAAGTTGGGCAAGTGCTCTTTGGTAGCACTTAATAAACTAAAATGTAGGTGCTAGCTAGCAGGAAACTAAACAAATGATAGTCTACTTTGCACTGTATTTATTTAGGAAAACATGCCAATATTCAATTCTGGAATGACAGGACTCTTCTTCCTGCATATAATTGAGCATCCTATGACATAAAAATCTTGCCAAAGGGGCTAGGAATGCGTGGCCTAATGGTAGAGTGCGTGTTTAGCATACATGAAGCCCTGGACTTGATTCCTCGGTACCACATACACAGAAAAGATCTGAAGTGGCACTGTGACGCAAGTGGTAGGGTGCTAGTCTTGAGCAAAAGAAGCTCAGGGATGGTGCTCAGGCCCTGAGTTCAAGCCCCAGTACTGGTGGGGGGAGGGAAAGTTGCCAAATTAGTTTTAACATAAGCATATCAGAATCCCATGCAGAGATAGCCTTGGACAGAAGAAGCAGGTTCACAAGGTTTATTAGTGAGGCCCTATTTCCCATGAGAGAGGTAGCAACATGGCTTCTGGTGCATAAGCACCTTCTCCAGGTGGTGGCTTGTATACCTCTGGGGCTAAAGGGAAAGTAGGCAGGCCTAAATGTTGAGTGGGAGTGGCCCATTATAGTTCTAGGGCAAGGAGTTTAGGTTTGTGTGGACCTGGGGACTAATGAGAGGAGCTGGACACCTGAGGAGGGGGAAATGTTAACAATTCCAATTACATTTTAATGGAGAAGCAAATATTGTCAATTCTTGATCTGTATAACAACTTCGTAAGGTATTTTTCTATTTTACTATTTTTGTCCAGTTCACACAGATAGTCATTTCTTAGTCAGAAAAATCTAGTGAATGACACATGATAGCTTTTCTCTCATGAAAATTATATTCTGACACTGTCACCAAAGTTTCCAGACTTTTACTAATCCCCCTTTTGTCGTATCATTAAATTATATAAAAAGACAATATTCACATTTAATGCTTTGGAGCACAGCCAGGCTAACTATGTGCAATATTGTGCCACAAATGTGTTTGATATTTTTCATTGCTTAGGAACTGATGTTTGGCTTTTCATGAACAGGTATAAATGTCCAAATTTCTAAGTCCTCACCCTCTACCAAATCAATGCAGGCTTTCACTAGTACTAATGTAAACACCTATGAGAGTCCCACTCAGAGATAAGAATCTGGTGTTGTGTGGATCGAAGGAGCACACAGCACACAACATGTTGCCAGAGGTCAAATATTTTCTTTCCTTTCAAGCTCTGCCTTCCCTTTTATTTATTTATTTATTTATTTATTTATTTATTTTTGGCCAGTCCTGGGTTTGGACTCAGGGCCTGAGCACTGTCCCTGGCTTCTTTTTGCTCAAGGCTAGCACTCTGCCCCTTGAGTCACAGCGCCACTTCTGGCCATTTTCTGTATATGTGGTGCTGGGGAATCGAACCCAGGGCCTCATGTATAGGAGGCAGGCACTCTTGCCACTAGGCCATATCCCCAACCCTCTGTCTTCCCTTTTAATTCCCAGTATATTTTCTCCTGGTTAGTTATACTTAAGTACTCCCACTCAGACACCCAACTCAAGAGGAACTACAGTCATGCCTAGTTAATGAACAGTGCAATTCTAGGCAAACTAAGCCTTAAAACCACAACTCAGGCTGTGTAACAACTATGGCAACAACACAATGAGATAGCCATGTTTCAGAGGATCAAAGTAAGTCAAGTAGACAACAATGGACTCAGTAGTACTCATGTTCCATCAAACTGTAGTCTGAAGTTTCTGGGAGATTCCACTAGTTTACATATATTATCTATTATATATAATATATTTTATCTACTTTTATATCTACTATATTATCTTTTATTGCATTCCAATCTGAAAGTTACTCTACTCTTTTTTATTGGACTTATATTGTAAACCCAATGATGCTTCCCTCTCATACTCTCTAAGTCTTGGTCACATATTCTTATAAAGCATTTGTCTTTGGCCCATGACACTGTCCACTTCCTACAAAGGCAAGAGAGAGACAAGGCCAGAGATGATGGAGCAGAGACTGCAGTAGTGTGCACTTGACATCGTCAGGGAAACTCTCTGTACTTGATGCTGTACTTTGTGCTTCCCTCTTTCCTTAGAAAGAGATTTCCTGTGTGAGATATGAATCAAGATTTGTGTTTCAATTGATGCATATTTGTGCACTTAAAATGTAAGGAGGAGGGCTGGGAATATGGCCTAGAGGTAAAGTGCTTGCCGGGAATACATGAAGCCCTTGGTTTGATTCCTCACCACCACATATAGGCAAAGCCAGAAGTGGTGCTGTGCTTCAAGTGGTAGAGTGCTGGACTTGGGCAGAAAGACGCCAGATACAGTGATCAGTCCCTGAGTTCAAGCCCCATGACTGGCAAAAAAAAAAAATCTAAGGAGATACTCAGAGGAAGAACTTTACATTCAACATACACAAAAGGATAAATTATAGCATGTTCTTCTTTTCAAATAGACTTATACTGCTTTTTTTTTTTTAAAGCAAGAGAACTTTAACATATAAAGACATATATTGAATGGGCCTCATTACCATGATGAGATGAAATGCACTGTGGTTTTATCTTCACTCTCGGCTTTCTCTGATCTCCCTAAATTATGATGGCAGAACATTTGTAACTTATTCCTTTTGACTGACTGCAATCATGTGTCACAATCTGTGTGTCACAGGCATCTCTATTTTGGGATGTACTTAGGTTCATATCTTGCATTGCTATTGTTTCAGTAAAATGAGGCTTTAATCATTGTGTTGCTTGAGTGAGGATGGTTCATTCAGGTTTGTGTCACTCCTATGAACATTATTATATGCTGCCCCTTTATTAGGCCATGTACTCCCCCACCCTGAAGGAAAGCCAAGGTTCTTCAGAGGACTGTGTTTAGGAAGATGTGCAATAAGGCCTTTTCAAACCTGTGCTGACACCGTCTATAGTTTTTACCAATTCTTTGTGTAATCAACATCAAAATGAGCTGCTTGTATAATATCTATCTACCAAGTAATGCACTTGGATTTGTTTTTATTGCAGATTTTAATGCTCTACTTGAAACATAAAAGATTCTTCTCCCTTAAGATTGCATTATTGTTTTGAGCAGGAAAAGCTCGGAAAAAAATTTGCATAGTTGTTTTTGTCACAACTTCATTTTCCTTTTCTCCCAGCCTTGCCCCCAGAATCTTCTGTTCATTGTCAACAGCAACAAAGAATGGATGGATCTCTGGTGAGTTGCTTTTGGATTCAAGCTTTATTTTGTTTTCTTTTTGTTGTTGTTTTTTCCAGTCCTGGGGCTTGGACTGAGGGCCTGAGCATTGTCCTGGGCTTCTTTTTGCTCAAGACCATCATTCTTGCACTTGAGCCACAGTGCCACTTCTGGATTGTTCTATAAATGTGGTGCTGAGGCAAAGAACTTAGGGCTTCATGTATGTGAGGACAGCACTCTATTACTAGGCCATATTCCAAGCTCCTCTCACTTTATTTTACATGGCATTTAATGAACTTAATGGGTGTTCAAGTCTGAAAATGAAAAATGAGATTCAGCTTCAGCAAAATGTTCCTAAATAGGACAAAGTTATATTTTATACTTCGTAGCTTAGAAAATCTTACATTCTATGCTGAGTACAGATTTGCTTCACATTTTCTCTAGGTTTATTTGTATACTTATTTACTTTACTTTACTGTGCCTAAGTCAATGCCTGAGCTGTGTCCCTGAGCTTCCCTGTGCTCAAAGGTAGCACTCTACCACTTGAGCCACAGCACCACTTCTGGCCTTTTCTGTTTATATAGTCCTAAGGAATTAAACCCAGGGTTTCATCCAGCTAGGCAAGTAGTCCACCGCTGAGCCACATCTTAGTCCTATTTGTAGGTTTTGGGATGTGAGGAAAAAGGGGTCAAACTGTTAGAAGATTCAGCCCAAGGTATTTAAACTACTGTCCATATAGTTCTTGTTACTGTACACTTCCAATAAAAATGTGTTAGCCTTTAGAGTTGTGTTTTCTTAAAAAGCACATTAGTTAAATCCCATGTCTGCTTCATGGTTTGTGTTTTACTTGAAACTTAGGCCATATTTCATTCTGTCGTCTTTCTACACATCAATCCTTTCTGGCTCCTTAAACATTCTCAACTATACCATTTACTGAGAGTACATGTTGCTTTATTTTGGGCTCCCATCTTTCCATGCACCTTGAACATTTCTCATCTTACATGTGTGAAACTGTAGAATCACTGAATATGCAGCTCCTGTTCCTCTCTATCTCAGTCTCCAGAACCATCATTCTTTTTGGCCTATGAGTTTGTTGATCCTTGGAAACTCAAGAAGAGACATCATACCATGATGTTCCTTTCTCATTGCTATATTTTATTTAGCTGATTGTGTTCAAGATTCATCCCTGCTGTAATATGTAGTAATATTTTCTTCCTTTTCAATGCATTTATCTATTGTTTTGTGTGTCCCTATCTTTTTTTAGTGAGTAATTGTGAAGTATTTCTCCAAATAGTTGTTAAAGTCCTTGCTTTAGTTCTTTTGTATAGATACCTAGAAAAAGAAGTGGTCAGTTATATGCCCATGTGTTTCTAAGTTTAATTCACTTTATGATTATCTACACCATCTTTGATGTTTTACATTCCTGGCAGATGTGCCCCAAAGATCACACTATTTTCAGATCCTTTCCAGAACTTACTAGATTTTAGGGGTTGTTGGGTTTTTATTTAAAATATGCACATACTGACATGTATAAAATAGTTATTTCATTGTGAGTTTGATTGTGAGAAGTTGTTGTGAAGTGATTCTCCAAGTGTTTGTTTTAGCCCCTGCTTTCACCGTTGTTGGGTACTAATCTTTTATTTTTTCCATTTTCTGTCTTCTTTGCTGGCAAACTGGGGGCTTGAACTCAGGGTCTGGTTCTGTACCGGAGCTTCTCTTGCGCAAGACTAGCACTCTACCATTTGAACCGCAGTGCCACTCCAAGCCATAGACCCAGTCATGCAAAGTGTTTTACATAGAAAATCGACAGTTTGTTTAACTCCTGCAAGAATCTTGATTCTACATTTGGTACAATCTGTGGCATTTACAAATATGCAAAGGCTCGTATATTCTTTTCAAACACGTATTATGTATTAGCTCTTAACAACACAGGTAATTTGGCTGTTACTTTAATAAGGAAGTAACTAGAAATTTTATGTATAGACAAGGAATACCATTTTTTGATGAATCATTTTAGATGTCCTAGAAATTGATGACACTTCATTTAAAATACTTCTAAATCATCTCTGGCACTCAAGAGCTTGGCCTGACAAATAGGAGCATGAGTTAAAGCCAGCCAGTCAGGTCTGTTCATGGTACTTGTTAGGAGCTAGAAATGGTAAAGCAACCCAGCAACCTGTGCCCTTTCAGGAAGGAGCAGCCTTACCCCCGCCTGCATCGTGTGGGTACCTGCCAAATTCATACACCAATTCTAAATAAAACGATAGGTCGGTTCAAATATTTGCTATGAGGCAGACTGTAACTCCATTGGCCACCTGCCTGTGACCTGACATGTCTATGCAGTTTCTCTATAAGTGTTGTAACCTCCTTGGCCCCCTGAGTGTGACGTGGCTTGACCATGTGGTATTTGCCTTTATAATCTGACCCTGAGCCCGGCCCAGGGTGCTTCTCCCCAGCCTCCAAGTCTGCGCTGCGGCCCTGCCTGGTATTCTGCTTTTTACTTCCCCAATAAAACTATCGTTGTACTTGAGACTGTCTCTCAGTGGTGGACTTTTGGAGGGGTGGAGGATTCTCCTTATTCGGACACCATTACAATACCAAACACAAATTTGTCAAGGCTTAGCAGAGGATGCTAGAGGATATGTATTTCTATGTAACACACACTAATGAGATTACTGTTGGGGATGGGAATATGGCCTAGTTGCAGGGAACTTGCCTCATATACATGAAGCCTTGTGCTCGATTTCTCAGCCCCATATATATAGAAAAAGCTAGAAGTGGCTCTCTGGCTCAAGTGGTATAGTGCTAGCCTTGAGCAAAAAAGAAGCCAGGACACTGCTCAGGACTAGGAAAAAAATCATTATTATGCCTTTTGAAATTTAAAAATGGAACATAATGAAACCCTATTATACAATGCCTCTAATTACCTGAAAAGTCTATGGAACAATATTGTGTTCCTTTCCAGCTAGAATCCATCCTCCTTCTCTCTCTCTCTCTCTCTCTCCCTCTCTCTCTCTCTCTCTTCGCTCTCTCTTTCTCTCTCTCTCTGTCTGTTTGTCTGTCTGTTGGTTTCTTCTTTTGTTTCTATAAAGGTGATATTCAGAAAATCTACATAGAGACACTTTGGCTCTATAAAAGTAAATAATCACACTATGAATTACTAGGACAGGAAGGAGAGAAGAGGAGCCATAAAGAAAGCCCAGTCAAAAAGCAAAGGACTGAATTATGATGGGACACTGGCACTGTTCAGCTTGGAAGCTTGTCACCAGCTTCCAAGCCACTGTCACCTAGAAAAGGAGTGGAAGAAGAGAAGTCCCCAGCCTCCATCAGTGCAAAGATGGACAAAAAGGAACCTGAAGAGAGACAGAAGGCTTCCAAAAGCTGTGTAAGAAGTGGTATAAGACAGAGAAAGCAAGTCAGTTAAGATCCTGAAATCACTCGTGGTCTAGATCACTCAGTCCTAGAAGACATGTCAATGGGTGTTGTTGGTTGGGAACATGCACTTCGAACCTGTTTATGAACCTGTCCCATAGGCATAGTGAGCACCTTCAAAGTCACCACAATTAAGCTTCCCCCCACATTAGGCCAGGCACACTACAGATGCCTTGAAATATTCAAATAGACACAGCCATAAGAGAAAAATATGCCACTTTCCACCTCAGAGCACATTTGGTGATGATTCAGATGCTGCAAAGAAGCACAGAAAGGAAACAGACCATCACAGGGACAGGTGCCAGTGATCATCTCCTTCCTGAGTTCCCATAAAGGCAATCACTATGGCAGCAGCCACACATGACATGTTAGATAGGGGCACTTATTAGCCTGATATCTTTAATACCTACAGCCATGTGTGTGCACTCACAGAAAGTAATTCTGATTTGATTTCTTCAAATTGTGATGCCAGAAATTCTTGGCACATTTTCTTCAAAAAGAACTATATTAAACTTTTGGACAAATTAAAACAATTGAAGTGTCTAACTGAATACCATGGCCAACTTCCATTTTACTTTATTCCAGTTGTGTGTTGTTTGTTGCACTAAGAACTGGAGAATTAACTCTATTAAATATATCTTAGGGGGCTGGGAATGTGGCTTAGTGGTAGAGTGTGTGCCTAGCATACAGGAAGCCCTGGGTGTCCTTTCCCCAGCACCACATAAACAGAAAAGGCAGGAGTGGCTCTGTGAGAGAACACACCTGGGACACCTGAATGCAGGTGGAGGAATCTCCTTATTTTGTTATTCAGAGTGCTCTGATTGGAATATGTCACATAAAACACATGTAATGGAAGTTTACTGTCCAATGCATTAAACCTGAATGTTGTCCCTTTTAAAATATTTAATGATACTACAAAAGACAGGACTAGTAAAAGTCTTGTTTGAGGAACAAGACTTTTGCCTAGAGGTAGGTGGCTTGGGTAGCATGCTTGAAGCCCTGGTTTGATTACTCGGGAACACATTTATAGCAAAAGCCAGAAGTGGTGTTGTGCCTCACGTGGTAGAATGCTAGGCATGAGAAAACGAAGCCAGGCACAGTACCTAAGACGAGTTCAAGTCCCATGACTGGCAAAATGAAAAAAAAAAAAGTCTCTCTCTAGATTCTGCTATGACGAATACTACCCTGCAAGTCATAACTAAGGCACCGTCTCAGAATCAGAGAGCATCTCTTGTAAAATGTCAGCTATTTGACCCTTAACTGCCCAAGGTGTGGCAGTATCTATGTGCTCTTATGGCCAAGGGTTAAGCTGGCTCCAATGCCTACATAAGGCCAACTTCCCCTAGGGTGCAGACGGCATTGTGGGAACTGTAGTCCACTGAGCACAAACCCGGAGGAAGTGCCTAACTGGGCTCCTTGTGAGCATGAGCATGCGCCTTCCCGCCCACAGAGGTTGTTTCTAGGCTTTAAATTCGGGTTCCTCTCTCTCCCACTTCTGGGAAGTGCGGTGAAGTACGCCTTTGCATTCCCAAATTTGGAGCCACCGAGTGAGGCCCCAGCCTGTGTTCAGTGGGCCATGGAACTGTGACCCTAAGTGATCCCAGGGAGGGAAGATGTCCGGTAAGAAGGGCAGGCCGGGCTCGGGACCGGAGTCTGCCCTCCGCAGGCTCCTTCAGTTGGGCTTCCCCAGTGGGCGCCTCAGTTAGCCCGCGCATCGGAGGAGGCAGAACCTGGCCGCCGGAGTTCTGAAAGCAGGTTGGGTGTTGTCCGGTGCGGGGGGAGCAGGGAGCTGAGCGCGCACACTCCCCCACTGACGTTCTGCTTAGCACCCAGGGGATGGCGTTCACTTTGCCCTGCGGGACAGGGAGCATGGCGACAGTGGTAGTGAAACCGTGAAGTGTGCGCGGGCCCTGGGGCTTGTCATATTGCAGTTTTGTATTCGGGTTCTGGGTGGTTGCTCCTGTGTTGTTTTTCTGGTCTCCTCGTGCTTTCTTAGCCTTCATAGCGGACCTGCTTTATCTTCACCCAGGTTTCTTTCTAGAGACTATTCCACACGGTATATTGGAGTACTGTGTGATGGATGTGTGTTTATAGAATGAAGCCTATCGGTGTTGGAAGGAAGGCATCCTGTGATAGGAATGTCCCTGCTGAAGGAAGAGATCTTGTGATGTCTGGCAAGCCCAAAAAAGTAGAGGGTGAAAAGGATGGGAAGGAAATGATCTATTTAGGTTTCCTTGTCGTACGCAAGAGTCAGGTCTACTTTGCACAAGATTCATGAGGTTCTAGATCCTGTAACACTCTCAATCACTTGGTGTTAGAAGGTGCAGACTAATTTTTAGGGATAGAGTTGAGGTTGACTAATAAACCAGAGCCTGGAAATTCAATGAGGTTGTAGTTTGGGGTAAAGGTAAGATCCACAACTACAAATATGCATGTAATAATACTGTAACTGTCTTCCTTTCAATTTAGTGAGCCTCCTGTTCCCACTATCATTCCTAGAATGTGATCTTTCAAACTCATCCTAAATGTCCTAGGAAAGGATGTACTGATGCTAGCTCTAACTTTTTTTTTTCTTCTGTCAGTTCAGAAAGTCTGACTGTGTTTTGGCCTTAAAAGAAAAATAAGAAGAGTAATCTTAAGGCAATGCACCTTTCCCAAGGTGGTTTTATTTGAAGATACCACATTATTGAAGGTTTAGCTAGGGTTACTCATTTTGTCCCTGTTCTGTGGAGAGGGTCGGAGGGAGTAATCCCCACCCAAAGATGTTACAGGGCCCTAGGAAAAGTGGGTCGAGCACATGAAAAAGTCAGGAGAATTCAAGGTTTATTACAAGCACAGAAGCTGACCGTCCAGAAACATGCTGCAGACTAGGGAGCTAAAACTGTGACCCTGAACAGTTCACAAGATGTTTTCTTTTCTTTTCTTTCTTTTTTTTTTTTGCCATTCCTGGGGCTTGGACTCCATGGCTGAGCACTGTCCCTCTCTTCGGTTTTGCTTAAGGCTAGCACTCTACCACTTGAGCCAAAGCTCCATTTCGGGCTCTTTCTTTTTATGTGGTGCCAAGGAATGGAACCCAGGGCTTCATGCATGCAAGGGGAGCAGTAAACCACTAAACCATAGTCCCAGCCCTGATCTTGGGTTTATAAAGGCAAAAAGCACATGCAGGTGGTTATAGATGGCTTGGCAGAATAGGTTGCAGTTTCTAACAAGTATAGAGCAGAAAAATGTGGGGCAAATTCCCAATAGTTCCTTTGCTGACTACCTCATTGCCTTTTTTCCCAGCCTTGCTTCCAGAATCTTCTGTTCATTGCCAATAGGAACAGAATGGACGGATGTCAGGTGAGTTGTTTTGGTTTTCACCCAGTTTTACATTCCATTTTAAGAACTTAATGGAGGTCCCAGTTTAAAATGGAAAAGTAGATTCAGCTTGAGTAAAATGTATCTAAATAAGACAACGATGCATTTTACATTTTGCAGCTGATAAAACTCTTACATTCTGTCTACATCATGTGCATATTTGCTTCGATTGGTCTCATAATTTAAAGAATTTTGTTTATTTGCTTTGCCAGTCCTTTAGTTTGAACTCAATGCTTGGGCTCTGTCTCTGAGCCTCTCTGTTTTCAAGGCTAGCACTTGAGCCACTGCACCATGTCAGCTTTTGTCTGTTCATGTGCTGCTGAGGGATGGAACCCAGGGATTCATGCATGCCAAGGAAGCACTGATCCCCATTTCCAACCCTCCAGGGTTTGTTTGTTTTTTTTATGTGAGGAAAAAGTGCTCACAACTGTTATGGGATTCAATCACCCCCAGGAAGTCACTTCTCTGGGAAAGTGAGGTTTTCTGGCAACTAATCAGAAATCACATCCTCAATAATAATATTAACCTGTTTTAATGAAGCTTTACTGGAGTGACTTAAACAGAGCAGTCACAAAAACCTTCAAATGTTTCACAGGACTGAGTAAGCCATAGGTATTTCAAGTATTCTGAGAACATTTTTCTTGTTGGTGCCCATTTCCAATAGGAAAAGCAGTAGACTTTAGAGGTGTATTTCTTCAAAAGCTCATCAGTTAAATCCCATGACTGCTTTGTGGTGTTTCTTTTACTTGAAACTTTCACCTGAACCATGCCTGCAACCTTTTTATTAACTAGTTAATTTGAGTTTTCTGCCCAGTCTGGCTTCCAGACTTCAGCCTCCTTTGTACCTGGAGTAGGATAACATTCTTGGGCCAGAGTTCTAGGTGTTGTTTTTGTTTTTGTTTAATTTTTTTCAATTAATTAAATTATTTCTTGTCAAAGTGATGTACAGAGGGCATACACTTTCGTATGTAAGGTAGTGAGTACATTTCTTTTGTTTTTTACTTGGTTTTTGCCAGTCCTGGGGCTTAGACTCAGGGCCTGAGCACTCTCCCAGGCTTCTTTATTCTCAAGGCCAGCACGCTAGCACTTGAGCCCCAGTGCCACTTCTAGCTTTTTCTATATAGGTGGTGCTGAGGAAAAGAACCTAGGGCTTCATGCATGCGAGTCAAGCACTCTACTACTAGGCCATATTCCCGGCCTCTCTCACCTTATTCTACGTACCATTTTTTGAACGTAATGGGTATCCAAGATTGAAAATGGAAAAGTAGATTCAGCTTCAGCAAAACGTTCCTAAGTAAGAAAAAGATATATTGTAGATTTTGTGGCTTACAAAATGTTACATTCTAAGTTGAGTACAGATTTGCTTCAGTTTGTCTGTAGATTTGTTTATTTATTTATTTTACTGTGCCTAGATCAGTCCCTGAGCCCTGTACCTGAGCCTTTCTAGGCTCTAGGCTCGCAGTCTACCACTTGAGCTACAGCATCCCTTTTGGCTTTTTCTGCTTATATGGTCCTGAGGAATCAAACCAAGGGCTTCGTGCATGCCAGGCAAACAGTCTACCACTGAGCCACATCCCAGTCCTGTTTCTAGGTTTTTGGATGTGAGGAAGAATTGAGCACATTGTTGAGTGATCGAGCTGAAGATACTTGAAGTACTGTCCATATAGTTCTTGTTAGTGTACATTTCCAATAGAAATGCGTTAAAATTTAGAGTTGTGTTTTTTTCAAAAGCACATTAGTTAAATCCTATGACGGCTTCATTTTGTTTGTTTTACTTGAAACAGGCTGTATTTCATTCTGCCATCTTTCTACACATCAATCCTGTTTGGCTGCATTAAGCATTCATAACTATACCATTTACTGAGAGTACACGTTGCTTCATTTTGGGCTCCCATGTCTGCCATCCATCTAGAGTATTTCTCATCTTCCATGTGAGAAGCAGTAGACTCATTGAATATTCAGCTCCTGTTCCTCTCTGTCCCAGTCTCCAGAACCATCATTCTTTTTGGCCTATGAGTATGTTGATCTTGGAAAACGCAAGAAGAGACATTATGCCATGGCTGTTCCTTTCTAATGGGTATATTTTACTTAAGGTGATTTATTCATCACTCATCCCAGCTGTAATGTGTAGTAATATTTTCTTTTCAATGCATTTATCTGATGTTTAATGTGTTGCTATCTTTTGTTGGCGAGTAATTGTGAAGTGTTTCTCCAAATAGTTGTTATAGTCCTTGCTTTACTTCTGTTGTATAGAAACCTAGAAAAAGAAGTCCTGGGTCATATGGCAGTGTGTTTCTATGTTTAATTCACTTTATGGTTGTCTATACCATCTTTGATTGTTTTACATTCCTGGCAGATGTGCACCAAAGATCACACTATTTTCACATCCTTCCCAGAACTTACTAGATTTTAGGGGTTGTTGGTTGTTGGTTGACATGTATAAAGTAGTTATTTCATTGTGATTTTGATTATGAGAAGTTGTTGTGAAGTCATTCTCCAAGTACTTGTTTTATCCTCTGCTTTCACTGTTATTTTGTACCCATGTTCTCTATGTTTTGTTCTGACTTCATTGTCCTGGGGCTTGAACTCAGTGCCTGGCACTGTACCAGAGGTGCTCTTGCTCAAGATGAGCACTGTACCATTTGGACCACAGTGCCATACCAAGCCATAGTCCTAGCCATTCAAGGGTTTTACATTAGTATTCATAGAAAAATAATATTTTGTTCAAAGTTGTCTATTAATACAGGTGTTGTTTTTCTGCAAGTATCTTGATTCTATGCTTGGTACAATCTGTGGCATTCACAAATATTCAAGGGCTCATATATTCCTTTCAAACACCTATTTGAATTAGCTCTTAACTCCACTGGTAGTTTGACCATTATCCTAATAAAGAAGTAACCAGATATTTATGTATAGAAAAAAGGCCACCCTTACTCTGAAGCATGGTGCTTCAGAAGAAGTGAAACCTGCAGAAAAATTGTTATGCTGATATTTAGTAAACTTTATCAAAATAACACACATACTATTCCAAGCATCTACTTATACTTAATATTGTCATGTCAGATTAGTAGCACCTGAGAATGTTCATCCTGTTTCTGGTGCTAGCGAAGAGAAATATCCTGATGTAATAGGGGCATTGTGTATTTGTTATTGTATTTCTAATTATCTAGTTAATATAGAGCCAAGTATTACTACTATTATATTTCTTCTTTCTACTTTATAGATAACTGAGCAAGCCCCAAAATATTATGTAAGAAAAGCACATTTGTAGAAGAATAAAATTCCAGACTTGGTCTTCTCCTGACTCAAGGCTAATTTCTTGATGAAAATGTGCCATTACAGAAGCCCGTGTCCTTTGAAGATGTGGCTATCGACTTCAGCTGGGAGGAGTGGCAGGACCTGGACATTGCTCAGAGGACCTTGTATAGGGATGTAATGCTGGAGACCTACAGCAACTTGGTGTCCTTGGGTGAGCAAAAGATACATTAATTTACAGGGTCAAGTCCTTTGTTTTTAGTAGATCTATGAGTGTTTATCAAAGGCCCAATGCTATTTAGATATAAGATTACAGACTATGGGAAGTAGTTCATCTTTCCAAGAAAATCCTCCCCTTGATTATATTACTCCAGAGGCAATTTTATTCCCATTATTCAAGAAGTCAAGGTAGCACCAGTTAGGCAACAGTTCTGAGACATGATCTATTACCAGAGGAGTTTCTTATGAAACTTGTGGGCATTGTGATAGATCCATATATAATCTAGAGTAGAATGTATATTTCTACTCAATCAGTAGAAATCAGTAATTGAAAGTGTATATTTAAAATCTAAAGCTTTTACGTGGCACTTCTCTTCATACCTGTAATCCTAGGTATGGAAATCCAAACCAGCCACATCAGAAGATTCTTCAGGAGAATCCTTTCTTCAATTAAAAATCCATTGAAAGTGGTAGAACTCTGGCCTTTACCAAAAGAGCTGAGGGGACTCGGTCGTTCCTTGAGTTCAAGGGAAAACTGAAAAAAAATCCAAACCTTGTATTTCTATGCAAAGTCAACCATGAAGCTATTGAGAAATGAGAAAGTAGAGTTTGGAGTAACCTGTGTATTAGAATGTCTGAGATCAT